>NW_026731982.1:950000-1057341 GCF_028476545.2 Physella acuta | reverse complement strand
TTTTTTTTATTTTTAGTGTATTGTTACATAACAGATTAATATCAAAACGTATTACAAGCTACCTCTGTCTGTCATGCTTTGTCATGGATTGAAACTGCTTCTAACTGACCGACAGTGCTTCTTTCAGATTTTTTCTCCGGTTGCTCACTTGACAATTTTTTTTTTGTGGGGAGGGGGGGGGGGGGTGGAGGGCGGGGGAAGCGGACACACAATTTCCGGGGGGGGGGGGGGGGTGGACACTGTTAAAAATATATATTTTCGATATAAATTCCAATTCGTTCGGGGCGGGGGGGGGGGGGTATATTTTCATACTTGGAAGAATCTCTGCTGACCGATTCACTTTAAAATTGGCATGTGAGCAAAGACACGATGACAATGTAATATCTCCTCAAATTTGAATTAATTGGATGCTTAATTTTTTTTTAAAAAGTTAATTAAAATTGTCGGTAAAGAGACTCATTTACCGCACTATTGTACGCACATTTTCGGGTTCCTTTTGTGTGCATTTGTTTGCAACTCAACTGTATTTAAAATTTACTGACAAAAGTCATAAAAACGATTCAATAACATCGCGTATGTAATAATGCACTAAAAAGGAGAATGACTTTCTATCTATCTATCTTTATATATATATATATATATATATATATATATATATATATATATATATATATATAATATATATAGAATATATATAGAATATATATATATATATATATATATATATATATATATATATATATATATATATATATATATATATATATATATATATAATTCAATACGTGAGGATTATGCGGGACACCACGTAAATACGCCCTCCATCCAGGCATGCGGAGCAGATCATATAGCTATTACCCACAACAGCCTGATGAGCTGTGGCACACGCCGAATGTTTACAATCGTAGAGCCGGGTCGAATTAGTGACGGCTTTTAGGGGCAGAGAATTTAGTTTTTAAACGATTTGAAACTAAAGGGAGGGAGCAAGATCCGCTTGATCTTGTCATTGTCGTCTGTAAACTGTCGTCACAGACGGCTTCTTTCACGGGGGGGGGGGGGGGGGGTGCAGTGTCGAATTTGCAAATTATGCATTTCCGAAAAGTAGAACAATAAACAACTAATAGTGGCGTATGCTGAACTATTATTTAAATAAATAAAATTAAATAGATCTAGAGAAAAAAAACTAAATTGTTTTGTTATAGAATAATTAATAAAATCCTTGCCGTTTTTATGGATCTTAAACATTTTGAATTTTTCTTTATTTTCTTAAATACGATAATGAGTTGAATGGTGTATAATTGATAAGAAAAGACCATGTTATCATTTAAATTTTAAAAATATGGCAAGCGATAATATTTTAGTTACAAATGTAAAAATTTAAGTCGTTTACTAAACATTATGTTATCAATTCAAATGTTTTCAAAAACTGCCCGCAACCTCTCTTTGAAGTCATCCGAAATGACCAGGAAGAGTAAACAATAAAAGTCAGAACAATATTTTCTATGATAAAAAATATACAATAGTTGTCTATGGTGCAAATCGTAACATTGTATTTATTTTAAATAATGTAACATCCCCAATCACCACAGCACCCTGACTCTACTAATTACAATTTTTAAAAACGAGCCGGCCCGCGGCATAACATACGCCGCTATTTAGTTGTAGTTTTTTCTACTTTTCAGTAATTCATAATTTGTGAATTCGACAGCACCAACGCTGCGACTGAAAATATTTCTCTAAAACACTATAAGTAGCTCGTTAAGGACCATAACCCCCCCCCCCCTTCCTCCCCCCCTCCCCCCCCCCCCCCCCCTTACGTTTAAAATCGTTGGCTCTGCTTGTAAACATTTAGAGTGAACACAGCTCACTAAAACCATGTAGGGGTGGGGAGGTAGGGAGCGCGTTTACAGCTTGTTTTCTAGGCGCGTTTGCAGCTTGTTTTCTAGCGGCTCCCAGTAGAGAATTATATATATAGATATTTCTAAATTACTTTTTTATTACTTGTAATTTTTTTTTACTATATCTAACCTTCGTTAAATTGCAAGTTATTTTTTATTTATTACAAAAATGTTATAAAATATTTAATTTCGGTTAATAAGTATGCTTTCTGGAAACAAAAATTTAGAACAATTTGGAAACAGATTCTCATGTCTATTCTGCTTTAGCTTTAATTGTGCTCAATATCTAAAAACAAATTCTGGTTATCGGTTTTTATACGTTTCAATAAAAACATCGAATATCGTGCGAATGTTTAGTTTTTTCTTTTGACAAAATTGTATATTTTTTGCAACCATGTCTCTATTTTTCCCTTAATACATCATGATGATGAAGTTACAAAAAGTATAATAAGCTCTTGGTAATTCAAAAAAGCTCGGAATGTGCGTACCATGTAGGAAACTGGTAAAGCAGCTCAAGTGGTCATGGACATTTCGAGATAGTGGATCAACTTTCTGGGTATTAGTAAAATGACGTGGACAGACTCGTGCCTGATTACACCCTGATCAGGAGAAACTGTAATCTTTTCTGGGAGATCTAATGACCAACACCAGGAAGGTGTTGGTACTATCAAGGAATAGAGAATCAAGGAAAAGTCTAGTAGGATGGGAGCCAATAATGAGTTGGTAATATCAAGGAATAGAGAATCGAGGAAAAGTCTAGTAGGATGGGAACCAATCAATGAGTTGGTACTATCAAGGAATAGAGAATCACGGAAAGGTCTAGTAGGATGGGATCCAATAATGAGTTGGTAATATCAAGGAATAGAGAATCGAGGAAAAGTCTAGTAGGATGGGAACCAATCAATGAGTTGGTACTATCAAGGAATAGAGAATCAAGAAAAAGTCTAGTAGGATGGGAGCAAATCGATGAGTTGGTACTGTCAAGGAATAGAGAATCAAGGAAATGTCTAATAGGACAGCTAGACAATCTGTACCACGACATCACAGCTAGACAATCTGTTCCAAGATCTCTTAGACAAATATGAAATTACAAAATATTTAATTGTACAGAGTTATCAAATTTCAAAATATTTTATTTGTAGTTTAAATGAAGTAGATTTTATATGTTACTGGAGCGTCGGCATATTATGTGTTTTGTGATTTATAAAATAGGTTATGTAAAAATGTTAAAAAAAATAATGAAATATGTTTTTATAAATAACTAAAATATAACATTGGGTCGTTAGTATATTGATTTCATATAGGGTATAGCGCAAACATTTTTTTTCAAAAACAAAATCAAACCTAGGCCGTAAGCCTAATATATATATATATATATATATATATATATATATATATATATATATATTTATATATATATATATGTATATATATATATATATATATATATATATATATATATATATATATATATATATATATATATATATATAATAAAAGAAAAGTGAATTTTGCATATTTGCGAATTGATACTTTAAAAAAAAAAACTGTATTATAATCTATTAAGAACCACATTTAATAAATTACATTATATTTTTAAAACATATAAAGGCCTAATAAAATGTATCCACATAATAAAACTGCACAACAAAAAATGTAATTCTCACCTGTTTTCTAACACTTACTCAAAAGTAGTAAAATTTCGAGTCGTTTATTTGAGCTAAAACTGGCTAGGTTATGTAGGGAACAGATGATTCATTAGAAAGAAATTTACTTTTTTTAAATATTTGTTAGTAGGCAGTGCGTGTCAGATGTTTAAAGTTGATTTTGAAAAGCAATTAAAACTGCGTTCATTAACATTTGTAAAATGCAAACTATAAATAATAGTTTTGAGACCAGACATTTCACAACTTGTCAACAGTAAGGCTATATACAAATATAAACACATTCATATTTGTTCAAATAATGCTACTTTCGAAAATAAATATCTTGAAACAATCATATAAAATAGAATAATAACTACTATGTTGTTATTCGTAATTTAAGTTTAACATTTTTTAGTAAATATACTTTTTGTACTTGTTAGAAAGATGTATATAAAAAGAGTACAGGAGAGCTAAAGAGAGAAGAGAGAGAGAACGAAAATCGAGTGGGAGAGAGAGATATTGAAGCTGTGAGTATTGTTGCGAGCACCATTGAAGCTAGACGTTTGTGAAAATAAAATGTACATAAGAACAATGAGAGAAATAAACAGAGAGACAGTAATTTTTATAAAATTGAGTACAGCTGTTTCAAAAAATTTCGCATCAAAGCTTTTCAAATGAACAATTCTAAACGGTAAACCAGCATCCTCGTGACACATCAAAGCTTTTCAAATGATCCATTCTAAACGGTAGACCTCTATCGTTTTATCAGTATAGATGGTGTACTGATGCATGTCATTTTGGTTTTGTACAAAACTTTTTACATAACAAGGATTTAATTGTATGTGGGGGCCAACAGCTGCATTTGCCTGCGTGGTAACCGTATAGAGTAATTAATTCATCTTTAAAAAAAATAAATACTGTAACTAATTATAGATAACAGAAAAAAAATATAAACAATTCATATTATTTTGTTCCAAAATTGTTTCCACTATTTAATTTATCTCAACCTAAGTTTTACTTTTTATATATTTCTCTACAAATATGTTAGGAATATAAAAATGTACACTTATTTTCGTCGGATTGTCAAAGCATTTAGTGAATAGAACATATACTTTTTTAAACTTAATTTAGTCTTTAAAAAAATCGCAATACCAAAGTATACAAGAACTTGCGGGTTTCGGGGACGATCTATAAATGACATCACGTCTGTCAATTATGGTCGCAAAAAATCAGACCCAACATTCAAAAACACGTCACACACCAGACCTTTTTGTCTTTTAAAAACACCGATTTCGGCATTAGATCTGACCAAACTATCCTTGCATATGCTGAGGTCACTAACACAGGTCAACTCTACTTCACCTGTCCAGTGTATCCCCCCCCCCCCACCAACTCAGATATGTTTTTGTCTTTTAAAACTCCGTTTTCGGCTGATCATAGGTTTGACCACACTACCCATTTATATGCTCTCCTACCCAAACTCTACTTCACCTGTACAGTTTCCCGCCAAGTCTCAGACATGTTTTTATCGTTTAAAAAATAAAAAAAAACACATTTCGGCCGAGCATGGCTCTGACCAAACTATCTCTTGATATGCTGAGGACACAGAAACAGGTCAACTCTACCTCACTTTCCCTATATCCCACTAAATTCCGATAAGCGAGTTAATCGTTCATATAAAAAAATGTTTAAAAAAAATTTAACGTTGACATGATGTCTTGAACTTTTTTTCATCCGCACTAAAATCTTAGCGATCTAGGCTCTTCATATCAAATAATTTTTAGTTCTATATTTATACTTTGATTCTGTGTATTTACGCAAATAGGCCCTAGTATTATTTCAATTAAATTTTATTATATATTATATTAGCCGATTCCATAGCTAAACAAATTTATATTTTGAGAAATAAAGGTATGAAATAGTTTATTAAAGAATTATATATAATATTATCTATATCAATCCAAATGTCGATTCTACGACTTGCTTGGCTTCAGTCGAGACTTTCCGTAGTTCTGTATCTAGAACCTAGATAGATAAATCCCTTGTATTTTTTAATCTGTTGATCCGTTAAGCTAAAAAGCAAGTATTTATTTGAAATAATTAAGAACTGATATTTATAGAGATTTTATGGTTCCCAGAAAGAAGCTCAACGGAAAAAAGCGCTATAGAAAAAAGCAAAACAAAAAGCTCAACGGAAAAAAAGCGCACACAGAAAAAAGTGCAAACAGAAAAAAAGCGATAAAAAGAAAAAGCGCACAAAGAAAGAAACCCCCACAGAGTAAAAAGCGCTATCAGAAAAAATGCGGCGCACATAGAAATTTCCGCACACAGAAAAGTATTGGGGACGGTCGTTAGTTTCGTAAACTGCACTAGACATGTTTTTCTTTTCATAAAAATTTATTGACATCCTTGACATGTGTTACATCTTTTGCGACAGCCTTAATTAGTGCGTTGGGCTTGTATGAAAACTCACATCGAACTAACTCAATTACATGCTATTTATTTTAACATGACATGGTAAGTGTCACCCAACTGTTGTGATTTGAGGTGAGGACAGGGTCGACAATAAACCAACACGAAGTCTGTATATAATTAACTTCTTTATTGTTTACGAACGAGACCTAGACTGCCTATTAGAGAATTGACCGCCAAACATTCCTAACCCCACCATTTATACCCTACCTAACCTCTAAATTCCCTGCGCTATATGTCACTTCCCTCCCAATTGTTCCTATTCTACAGAATCGTGTGTACTATTTATTTACATTCTTTAATCTCAATATAACAATAATAGACCATAGTATGTAGAGTAATGAAAATATGTAAACTAAAGGGTCGCTACTCTAAATCTATGCGAATACTTATATGTATTAATCTTAACACAAACCAAACCATGTACTGACCGGCGAAAGGACATTACACCCCGGACATTCCCCCCCCCCCCCTGGACATTTCCACCCGCCACCCCCCCCCCCCCGAGCAATTACTCTCTGTCAATTACACCCCTGTCAATTATCTCCCTGGGGCATTGCCGCACCCACCCACCCAACCACCCACCAACCCATCCAACAATATAGAATCCTGATTGTAAATCTAACTCTCTACCTATATAATACAATAATCCTAACCTTAAGACAAAGACGGAAATCCTGAGCATTCACCTCACCCTAAAATTAACTAAAAAATAAACCCAAATCTAGACATTGATTTAAGCCCTAGCCCTAGCCCTAGCCCTAGCCCTAGCCCTAGCCCTAGCCCTAGCCCTAGCCCTAGCAGACAGTTGGGAGGGAGGTGCATGTCTGCAGGTAGGGGTAGAGAATCTCATCGTCAGTTGAGGTTGATAGCGATGTATGTCAATGGCGTAGCGAGGTCGGGTGTCACCCGGTGCGGCACTTAATGGTGTTACCCCCCAAAGGCGTAGCAACCCTTCACGGGGACAAACTTTCAAGTTTTCGATTTGCATCCCCCCCTCAAACTTTCGATTT
This sequence comes from Physella acuta, assembly GCF_028476545.2. Taxonomy (NCBI): domain Eukaryota; kingdom Metazoa; phylum Mollusca; class Gastropoda; family Physidae; genus Physella; species Physella acuta. The sequence goes on along the minus strand of NW_026731982.1, from coordinate 1,050,312 downwards.
GCATCCCCCCCATCAAGTTTTTCTCTATATATTTTGCTATTTTTTGCCTTGGTGTCACCCACCTAAATGGTGTCACCCGCTGTGGTCCGCACCCCCGGCCACCCTCGCTACGCCTCTGATGTATGTAAATTTAATTTACGGGTGCCATATGCTTATCTCACAAAATAGTCAAAGTTCAAGTTGATTTATAGGCTAATTCTCTCTATAGTGTTAGTACAACGGATGGGCCCTGCACGAGGCCGATTCCCCCCCACCCCCCAGCCACACTCACTGAATGCCAAAGCCTGTACAGTAAGAAACCACTGGGGGCCCTTTTGGAAATTATTATTTCTAAAGTAGAAAAGAAACTGGATTTATATTTTCTTTTTAAACTAATTTATTTGAAACAAATATTAAATTCCCAATCTAAAAGTTTTAATTTTTTAAAGAAGGAAAAGAGCCCCTATGTGCCTAGGGCCCCTATGCCTTGCTTACTCTACTGTGGCTAGGCCACTGCTTACCCACCTACCCATAAATAAATACATTTATATGTATATGTGTGTATATATGTTATAACTGGGGTTATGTGTCCTGTAACTATGGAGTGATAGGGTCTACACTACTATTATATTATGTCTAGCCATACTGTTTAACCATTCAGTAGTTCATCCCGAAGCACGAAGACATCAAGGTATACAGATGATTCGACAGGACGACATTATTTAATTTTAATATTTATTGCACTATAAAAAAACATAGGACGACTTGAACGAATGATACTAAGACTGTACTATATTAAGACATCACCTTAACAGAACAAGAACACAATTACTTTTTAACTTCTTTCCCCGACAACAACGAAGTAAAACGTCACATTGTAACTATTCAATGAGCCATTAACTTTCGCACTAAGATTCGTTCACACCAATCCTCTTTGTTTATACACACATCACAACTATATATATATATATATATATATATATATATATATATATATATATATATATATATATATATATATATATATATATATATATATATATATGAGGTAATTAGGTACTTAGGTAGGTAGGTAGGTAAGTACGTTAGTAGGTAGCTAGATAGGTAGGTAGGTTGGTTAATTGGTAGATAGGCAGGTAGGTGCGTCTTGATGAAATAATATTAAATACATCATTGTTATTATTTGTTTTTTATCAGGGTATTTTGGTGCGAACGAATATTGGTGCGAGAGATATGACGAATGCATGTTTGATGAAGCGGATGAAAGAGAGTGAAGTCTTGCCGTAGGAACGGGTTGTTATGGTATGCAAGCTAGGTAGTTCGGACTAGGGAGAATGTGAGAGATACTTCATGTAATGTCGATATCAAAGAATAGTTTTATGTTTATTTATACGAGAATAGTAGTTGAATAAATATTAACCAAGAAAATAATAGGCATTGTGTAAAGCGGTTATCGCCTGTTTGGTGGTGATGTGAATGCACATTGTAGTGGTATGCTTTAAATGGTAGTAGATCACGTGATCAAATACGACACTCTCACAGCAGCCCTAACAGTCATGTATAAATGTGTCATCTAGTCCATAGAGGTCTTTGTGCTAAAATTTCTCATTGCGCTTTTTTTTCTGCGCAGTTTTCTGTTTGCAGATTTTACTATTCGCGTTTTTTTCTGTGCGTTTTTTTTTCCATGTGTGCTTTTTTTCTGTGTGTGCTTTTTCTGTGTGCGCTTGTTTCTGATTGCGTTTAGAGGAAATAGTCAACACTATCACCCTAGCACACGCTGTATTGTTATTCAACGGGCCATTTATCTCGTTTTTAATATGATGCAAGTAGCCTACAAACCCATTTATTTAAAGCTTTTTGGAATATCTTTACTAAACTACTTCAGTGTTTTCAAAACACAAAAGCATGTTGGCTAAAGAGTGACTTAATTTTTATATTATTTTGTAGCTTTTTGTGTGATGGTGGAGAGGGGTGATGGGGAATATACAAAACGTCAAACAGAAGTGATTTTATTTATGAATGCCCCCACGGAAACCACAGTTAACGGGTGGTATAGTAATTTAAGAAAAATAGTTAAACGCTTTACACTTGTAGCGACATTAGCATTTTATTTATATTTCTCTCAATTTGTAATGGTTGGTTTTCATGTTAAGAGTAATCTCTACACATTCACTCGATTCACAGTCACCACAATTCTAAGTAAATTTTTATTTAAATGGCCTCGTAAAACCTTATACATACATATATTCATATATATATATATATATATATATATATATATATATATATATATATATATATATATATATATATATATATATATATATGTATGTGTGTGTGTATGTATATACGTTTTCCATTTATTGAGATTACTTTGTTACATCATTTGTTGTAAAAAAATGTCAAAAGTAGACTTTCTGTCAATTGTAAACTTTTATTTATCAATCGTCAGTTGAAACCGTTCATAAAAACATAGTTTTAATATCTGATTCTAGACTCAACCCTCTGCAAATATTTTCTGATTAAGAGTTGTTTTTTTAGTCTAACGACTAATCGCAATCCAGTGATACCAAATAGCATTTATTTGACCAGACCATGTTTCACACACAGCTTCAAAGCCTGTTTCCGTTATATCTCTTGCGTAAGCAACTTTGCTGATCTTTGCATTCATTTGTGCATCAATACCATATACAGTAAAGAGGACAACAGGTGGGATGGGAAAAGGCTTCTTAAATGTGATTCGAATTACAACCCTCTTTAAATCACCAGACACTTGCGGAAAGTTGAGAGAATTTCCAAAGTTGCCTCTACCTTCTTCATAGTAATTCACATTAAGGATTTCAAAGCCATCTAATAAATCTGCTTCAAATTGATTTAGTACACCATCAAGCTCGTCTTCTAAAAAACGATTAATACAAACCTCATTAATATGTTAAACATAAAAAGCTAACAAATTAACATGCTGTTTTTAAATGTCTAAAATCGTATGTTAAATTTTCAAATAAAAGAAATATACAAAAATAATTTTCAATAATCCGAATTTTTTACACAATGTAAATAAGAAAATAAATTATTTTGCTTTCTTAGAATTAAATCTGTGGCCGCTAAATTGTTTTGATTTCATAAGCGGCCTAGTTTCCAGCTCATTAGGCAGATTAATGAGAAAGAAACTGAAGCAGTATTTACCGTATGACAGAAAAACAGAGAGAAGTGGAGTGTAATATTTTATGTAACACACGTCAATGTTATTGAGTGTGTGTATCAACGCATGTTATAATTGCAACTCATTAAATGTGTAAATACCTACTTACCAGTTATGGCATTTAATGATGAAAGCAAACTACACACTATTAATGCACAAATTGCTAGTATTAGGCCCATTTTTATTTTCTGAAAAAAAAATAGATGTAAAATCAACTGTTATGGATAATAAATTCAGTAAACGTGAATGTATTACATGTGTCTGTTTTGTGGAATAAACAGTTGGCATTGTGTATATATTCATACTTCTCAAGGACTATTTGTAAAATACATGGTGTTTACTAATAGTAAGTATATATCTATATACTGCTTAAACGCAAGTTTGTTTACAAGTTTATATATATTTGTCTTTTTCTGTACCATAATAAATGTTATTTTAATACTACATGTCAAATAACGGTTACCTTTATTATTTTTCTGATCGCTGCATTTTAATTACAAGTTAATTGATCAACATCAAAAGTCTAGCAGAATAATGCTTGCTTGTACAACAAGAGATAATTTATAAATTAAAAAAAATAGTCTAAAAATATATAATACATAAATAAAAAATATTTTAAATATGCATAAAAGTTGTCGTAAAAGTACTGTAAAACTGCAAATATTTGTATAACTACCAATCGGTACACGTTACACGGACTATACTGACACGCGTTATATATCCACACAAAGTACGTAATGTATTGAACTGTGATGCCAGCTCTACAAAACATTTGTATTGGAAATTTACGAATGGGAACATTTTATTAATTAAGAAAATAGCCCGCTAAAAAAATTTAAAATATTTTGTTAAAAGTCTAAAAACGGGTGCCAGTAACTGTACTTAATAAATATTTAGGCGCACCTATGATTAATTGCTTACGTCATTTTTTAACGAACATCTTCATTGCTGTAAAATTATCTTCTTAGGTCACCAGTGTTTGAGAAAATTCGTTTTTTTTTCTTTCTCGTATACGAAGGATAGAGAAGGTATTGCAATCTTCAAAAAAAAAGAGATGTATGCCAATCTCGACGTTTTACACATCCCTTAGTCGGAAAAAACCGTTTTGAAATACTGTCTGTAAGTCTGTGTGTGTATGTGTGCGTATGTCTGTAAACACGATAACTTGAGTACCGTTACAGCTAGTTTGATGAATTTCCATATGTATGTATTGTATTAAATTTTTAGATAAGTATTAACTTTTCAGCGATTTCCGATAACCCAAAGTGGAATTTTTTCTGCTTTCAATTTTTTAAAAGCCTACAAATCGAGTACTGCTTTAGATAAATTAGTTAATTCACACGTAAGTAAAACATGTAATTATCTGTCTTAAATTGTAAATTTACCAATAATATTTCACACTATTAGGCACATTTTGTTTGGCGCTCGCTTGGTGCGCAAATCTGTTTTCTACGAGATAATATTATATTTTTAAAAGTTTAATTAGTTAAAAATGGATTTAAAATATTGTCTGTATCCCGAGTTGCCATTCCCTGTAGTGTTATATAAGAATATTCGAGTAAGTTTATGAGAGATCACTCACGATGTATTTATTGTATCATCGACACGCGCATAACGTTCAGTTTTAAGTAACATTCAATGGTTGGTAATATACCATACATAACCTTTTATTTTTAAATATTTCAATTATTACAGTAGAATAAATTCATTTATGGTTTTTAGAAATCGCTGAAAAGTTGACACAGAATTTGATGTGAAACTTATACTTGAAATGATATCAACCTAGCAGTATTGGTACTCAAGTTGTCGTGTTCACACACACACACACATCCACATACACACACGGAAAAAATTGCAAAACTTTGCGTCTCAGGGAGGTGAAAAACGTCGAGAATCGAGATAAATTCTATTTTGATTTTTTTGCAAGATTAAAATTCTTGCGCTATACTGCATTTACGAGAAAGTAAAAATTGTCGTACTATTAGTATACATTTAATATCTGTTTAATAATCTAAAAACAGGAAATTTTGCTGATACTTTTTGCTTGTTTTGATTTAATTTTGTTCTTCTGTCTGTCGCTATTAATGTTTTGTTTTTGTGGTTTTTGTTACTTTTTTTGATGAGGTTGTTGTTGTGGATTTGATTTTTTTGCTTTGTTTTGCTTTTGATTTAGGCTTTGGTTGTGTATTTGTATGGTTGGGGCTTTAGTTAGATTAAGCAGTGCATTTGTTTGTGACGTTACGTACCGGTACGTCGCACCGGAACCTTTTTAATGTGGGGAAAATATATTATTTTTCTTGTATTTTAACGTTTAACTTTAATTTATCATACTCTAAATTTGTTGAAATTGAATTTAAAAAAAAAAAATTGTTTACCGGAATCTATTTTGTTTTACAAAAAGAGTAATGACAAATGCTTTTTTTATATTCTTTAACGTCCATGTTTGCTTATTTCAATAACATTTAATTGGAACTTGTATATGCTGTTAAATAAAGACACACGCCACTGCCAATAACAGTTGTTTTTTTTGTGCGCCTAGTCGTATATAAATATTTAAAGTCATTCATATAAATAAAAGTCATAAAAAAACGTTTTAATACCAATTTTATTCACTAAAAAGTAGAACATAAATTATACACTACTATTTAAAAACTATTAAGAAAAGCGTTAGCCACTTTAGTATCTACTAATTACCTTTACCAATATTTAGGAAGAGACCCACGCTTTTCTTTATAGTTATTAAATAGTAGTGTATCATTTGTTTTCTGGTTGTTTCTGCATTATTACATAAAAGCTTGTTATTAAAACATTTTTAAGATTTATTTCAGTATTTTAATTTTTAAAAATTTACAATAGAGTTGGATGACTAAAAACCATTGCGCATCTGATGAACGTAAAGACGCTTGTATAATTGTGCTGAATAGTTGGGTAAGACTGCCTTCTAATGTGGTCCAAATTAAATAGTAATTAATTGATATAAAATGAATTGACCAACCAACTAGGTAAATTTAATGTCATTTTGCATTGTCTTTATGTCTTGCCCCACGTACAAACTAAGAACCGTATTTGACAGTTAATAGTGCCCGTAATTTCGCTCTGGCGTTTCGACCTAGACTTACAGTTGACGACAGACTGACGACAGAATGTCGACAGAGGAAGCAAGTTAAATAAATGCTTGTAAAAAAGCAAAAATAATAGTGTCTTGATTATTAGTTATGCTTGACGCCATTTTTATTGTGTATCATGTTCGGCATATAAAATAACAAGTAATATCAATACTCTCTGTCCTGACGTTTAGGAAGTTTAAACTGTATAAAATTCGTTTTGTTTGACTCTATTAGACAATTAATTCTTCTTTTTGCGTAACATCAATCTGTTTTCAAGTTAAACTTCAAATTATATTATGTTTGCCCCTAGATCGTGCAGGTAGCCAGACAGACAGGTGGGAAGGCAGACTGATTGACTGATTGACGCACTAACTGACTTACGGAATGTCTTTCTGTCTGAATGTATGACTGGCTGACATTGATAGATTGATAGATTAATAGATTAATAGATTAACAGATTGATATATTAATACATTAATATATTGATAGATTGATAGATTGATAGATTGAGAGATTGAGCGATTGAGAGAATGAGAGAGTAAGAGAGTGAGAGAATGAGAGATTGAGAGACTGCGAGATTTAGAGATATAGAAATTGAGAGATTGATTTCTTTTTAAAAAAACTTACCAAGGCAAGCCTTTTAACTTTTTAAAAACATACTAAAATGTCTAAGTGGTTTATATATACCTAAACATTACAGCTGTTATTTACTAATGAAAGAATAATATGAACGCCAGGACGGCAAATTTGAATTTAATTTGCAACTCGCCTTTGAAATTATTTGCGCTGTGCGCTGCGTGAAAACAATGATGGTTGAATATATTTAAAGTGAGTGAAGCATGTTGAAAATTATTTTTTGTGTCAACCCACGTAGTAAATAATTCGGTGGATATAAATACGTATCAAACGTTCTTTTATATTCGTATATCACAATGGAGGTTGTAATGCCGCTTTCACTGGCAATGGACAGTAGAAATTGTATATTCGTTTTTGATAAAACTTATTTTTGTTTAAAAAATCAGGTAGAAACACTCGAAAAAAAGTCCACGTAATAAGAATACTTGTGTTCTTACTTTCTCATATATACGAAGAATAGAGAAAGTCTTGTAATCCTGCAAAAAATTTTTTTTTTACAAATCTCGACGTTTTACACCTCACTGATACGGAAAAACATAATTTTGCAATCTTGTCCGTATGTCTGTGTGTCTGTCTGTGTGTCTGTCTGTCCGTGTGTAAACACGGTAACTTGAGTACCGTTACAGCTAGGTTGATGAAATTTCATATATAAGTATTTTATCAAAATCGTAGATCCGTATTAACTTTTGAGCGATTTCCGATAACCGGAAGTGGTACTTTTTCTACTTTAAATTTTTCAAAAGCCTATAACTTGAGTAATATTTCAGATAGATAAATGAAATTTCACATGTAAGTAAAAGATCTAATTCTCTACCTTCTGTTAAATTTTGAGTAATTTCCGTTGACTGGAAGTAGTACTTTACGCTACTTCCGATTTCTCAAAAAACTAATGTAAATTTTAAAAGTAATAATAATATTGCGCACTATTATGCGCTTTTTTATTTAGCGTTCACTTGGTGTGCAATTAATTTGTCTACGAGATTTTATTCTATTTTTAAAACTTTAAGTATTTAAAATGGATTAAAAATCATGTCTATAGCCCCAGTTCCCATCTCCTGTTATTTTATATAAGAATATTTGAGAAAGTTTAGGGGAGATCACTCCCGGTTTATTTATAATATGTGAACAAAGCATGCGCCATATTTCTTTCATAATAGTTGCCTGCGCGCAAGTTTGTCTACACAACCACCTAAGCGAACTAAAGTATGCTGAATGAATCACACTCCGTCAAGAGCATTGTCAAATTAACTCTATCACAGGGGTCAAGGGGAAAGTCAATAGTTCGGTTTTGTTATCTAATTGTGATTATATATATATATATATATATATATATATATATATATATATATATATATATATATATATATATATATATATACATATATATAAATATATATATATATATATATATATATATATATATATATATATATATGTATATATATATATATATGTATATATATGGTTCAATCATTCTAGTAAGCGGTTATTATTCTTATTCGTCACTGTCAACCTGTAAGAGAAAAAAACTATAAGAGAAAATAGACTTGTAATCAACATTTTTGTATAATAAGTATTACAAAAGTTTTATTGAAATATTTGTTCCTTCAACATCATCAACTAGAGTCCAACGAAAGAAAAAAAATGCCCAAAGTTGCTTAAGACCATGATGTATATTTTACATCAAAAACTTTCAAAATTGTTTTTTAATTCCATAGCTGTTACGCTCAGAATTGCAAAAACATTGTGCTGACATATAACAAAAGAATTTCAAATAAGCCTAGCAGCTGGCAAAGCCTTATTCAAAATACTACAAAGATTATATCAAAATTAAATTTCGATTTCGCCTCTCTAGCTATGCTATTATTCTTACATTAGTGCAACACGACATTTGCAAGGTTTAAGTGTATATATATTTGGGAAGAGGCTGTGAATTGCGAACTGTAAAGAGACTTACTTGGGTAAGTTTGACATGATTTTAAAAATATATTTAATCTAAAATATATTTAATTCAATTTGTTAGTAAAAACTTTATACACACATATTTTCGCCTTAACAAATACTAGACGTACTCAGTTGGAATACCCATGGTATATCCTTGACGTTTTTGAGCCGTTTTTAAGATTCGATTTTGATGTAACATATTGTTATAATCGTAGTGATACGGTGTATAACAAATGAACGGGATTTTATATTAAAGCTACTATTAACTGCATTATAAATGTTAATTACATTCTATCATATAAATCTCCCCGCATTAAGTAAATTTCTAACACTGTGACGTTGTAGTTGGACAGTAACACCTACACCGACTAATCCAGCAATCTTGATTTGATATCCCGCATTTTTGTCAATGAGACTTTATGAAACTCCCCACCTCCGATAACTTCCTGGCGTAAGTTAAGAAATAAAATACCGTCTACAAACAGAATTAACATTAATACCTCTTTACATACATAACATACATTTGCCCCACACCCTTTAAAAGCGTAAAATAAAAAAATATGGATCTCTTGTGAATAAACGGGACGCAATCTCACTCTACATAGTTCGCGATGTAGTTCTTTTCCTTCAAGCTGTAGTAATGCCACCTACATATTCATCAGCAGAATGTAAAACAATTAATGACGTATTCTAGATCAAACTCTAGTACTTATCACGAGGTATATTATATATGTATTTGACGAAATAAGCATACATTCTGTATAAATTACGCAATGTTTATTTTGTTGTTGTATTAGAAAATATAAAATGGATCGAGGACTTGCTTTGTGTGCGATGCTATTTTGCGGTTTAATCTCACAATTAACTGCTCTCACTGGTCAGTACTATTTTTTTGTTTTTTTTTCAAAATATATATATATATATATATATATATATATATATATATATATATATATATATATATATATATATATATATATATATATATATATATATATATATATATATATATATATATTTAAAAAAGGATGCTTACAACATACTACTTTATTTATGTTTTACACTGGTAATCACAGGAAATTAATTGTTTAACTTTTACATTTGAAAAAAAACGATAAAACCTAACATTGTACAGCATGCTTTTTTTTTCACTTTGCCGTATATAAGAAGGATAGAAAAAGTCCTGGAATCATGAAAAAAAAACCAATAAATTTTTGCAAATCTCGACGTTTTACAGCTCCCCGAGTCGGAAAAACATAGTTTTGCAATCTTGCTCATATGTCTGTGTGTGTGTGTGTGTCCCTGTAAACACGACAACAAGCTTCTATATACTAATGCACTAAAAACTAGAACTATAAAGAAAAGCTTGGGTCACTTTACTTTCTATTGGATACCTTTATTAATATTTAGGAAGAGACCTTATAGATATTTAAATAGTAAAGTATAATTTATATTTATTTTCTACTTTTTAGTGCATTAGTACATTAAAATTAAAACTTGTTATGAAAACGTTTTTTTTTAATTAATATTTTCCCCGTACTTTAATTTTTTTAATGCAATAGAGTTGCATGACTAAAAACCATCGCGCTCCTAATGAACATGATGACGCAGTCTAATAGTGTGGAATAGTTTGATGTGACAGTATACTAGTTTTGACAAAATTTTAATTAATTTATGAAAATTTAATTAGGCCTCCAATTACTGTCATCAAATTTAATGTCATGTTGCATTGTCTTCATGTCTTGACCCACGTTCTAACTACCAAGTTTCAATTAGAAGTGTCCGAAATTTCGCTCGGGCGTTTCCGCCTAGACAGACAGACAGATAAAGTGAGTTAAATAAAAGCTTGTAAAAATGGATTGAAACTAATGTCTATATCCCGAGCTGCCATCCACCGTAGTGTTATTTATTATAATGAATATTCGAGATCACTCCCGGTGTATGTCCTCGAGATTCTTTTCTATTTTAAAAAGTTTAAGTAATTCAAAATGGATAAAAATTCATGTCAATATTCCCAGCTTCCATCCCCCGTTGTTTAATAAAAGTATATTTAAGAAATTTTTTTTAAATGTTTCAAAATATATATATATATATATATATATATATATATATATATATATATATATATATATATATATATATATATATATATATATATATATATATATATATATAAATATATATATATATATATATATATATATATATATACATATATATATATATACATATATATATATATATATATATATATATATATATATATATATATATATATATATATATATATATATATATATATATACAATGCTTACAATTTAATGTTTAAGACGTATATTGAATAATATTTTTGTGTTTTTGTATTTTACATTAGAGCAAGAAATTGATAGTAAAATAGCGTCATACCAAACCAGAATACTCAATGCCTTGACACCGTATCGATTCGAAGAAGGCAGAGGCTACTTTGGGAGTTCTTCAACCTTTACGGTTGTGAGTAGTGACCTAAAGAGGGCTGTCGTTAAAGTTTCATTCAACCAGCCATTTACTACACCACCTATGATTTTCTTTGAAGTACATGGGCTTGTTGTAGATGCGAAAAACAAGTATATACTGGTTGCTTACGCAAGAGATATAACAGTCACAGGCTTTGAAGCTGTGTGTGAAACATGGGATAACGCTCAAATGCCGGCTGTGTGGTTTCACTGGATCGCAAGGAGTCGTTAGATCTATTAAAAATCCCAAAGTGGACAACGTTTTCCTAGAGTCAGTTCTACATTTAAGCATACATGTTTTGTTTGTGCTCTCAAATAATAAATTCATGTCAGCCCTGCTAATGGGGGGGGGGGGGGGGGATAACTGCACTACTACCTACTACAATAGGCTTATCTAATGTACTGTCTGGCCTTAGACTAGATAAGAAACAAAAAAAACTTAAACAATTTAATAGAATTTTTTTTTTACAAGAATGAAACAAATCATTTAAGAAAAGATATACATGCAAATAAAACTAGACAAAAAACAAAACCAAACAAAACAAACCCAATCGCACTAAAGTCCCGTAAAGAGAACAAATCTCAAAAATCACATATACAAGGCATTAAGATGACCACATCATAAAAGAGATATTAAAATTTGAATCAAACAGAGGGTGACAGGATTAAATCTCAACACTCCGCATGTAGTTTACATAGAACTAACTCAAATATATAACCTGGAATATAAGTACCAGGACACTGAGCACTAAACTACTAGCTCAAAAGACAGTTATCACAAGGCTCACAAAAAATAAAATTGTTTAATATTTATTATATTTATCACCCCAGGAAGTGAAAGTCGACTATAATGACAAAAAAATAGTATAAAACAACTTACACGTAAAATAAAACGACCCGACAGTTAAGAACGAACCGTAACTGTGGGTCAGGCAACAATAAACCTTATCCCTGGCAAACACAAGCCCAAATGATACAACTAATAAAAATTACCGTACCACCTAAGCCAACAGCCTGGAGTAAACCATAACTGTGGATTAAGTATAAATAAACCTTATCCCTGGCTTAAAATAAGCTAAAGGGATACATCTAATAAAAATCAAGGCTGTAAATAATACACACACAGTGGGTTACAGGCATAAGCCTAAATAGTACACAGACGTCCAAATCAAAAATAGACTTCACAATAAAACGGCAAAACCACAATGGTGACAAGAACATTATACATGTGCAAAAAAGTTAGCCCATGGCCAACAAACATAAAACAGAAAAATAAAAGGAGCAACTAGCTTACCAGGCTTTGTGGAAACAATACGACACGGTTTAACAAATTGATGGTGTTGTGCAGACTTCTGATTTTTCGGATGGCCCAGGTTCTGAACACACAACAGCCTCCCGTATCCCATCGACACACAAATTTGACTCGAAACATCTGCCGGGAACTGACTTCCACATACCTCGCACACTACACGTAAACAAATAGTTTGTAATTCACTGTTAACAAACAACGCGCCACGAAACATAATACACAATTATACAAAAAGATACTTAACATAAGCATTGAAAACATTATAAACAAAATATATACAAACTAGACGTAGACAGCGTCGTAAACAGTTATACAGCAGCGCCATAATACAGGACTACATAACTTAAAAGCACGAACAGTTTAAGACATAAAACGAAACGATACATTCACCTTTTTAAGTTACAGATATAATAATATCCGCTCACATTGATATGAACGGTGACAGCTAATTTTTGAAAAAAAAATTATATTATCTACGTTGTGTTAATTTTAAAAATAAATAAGTTTTATTTATCTTCAGCTATCAACAACAAACTGGTCCCTTAAACCATATTGTTACCCATACAGCCTTATAATATTTAATTATATAAATTGTTTTTTTGCAAAAAGAAATGACAAAATAATGACTGGGTTGTACTAAGAGAGAATGATGCAACATGATACCATATCTAGATATGACAGGGTTTTTTTTAAGTGCAGGACAACTAAGCCTATGAATAATGAAATAAAATAAAATTGATCCCTTCGAGAGTATAACAAAAGGGGGTTTGACCATAGGGGGTTTGACCATATGGGGTTTGACCATATGGGGCTTTGTGCACGGCGGGGCTTTGACCACTGGGGTTTGACCATTTGACCATTGAGGGTTTGATCATATGGGGTTTGACTACAGCGGAGATTGAAAATACATAGTATATATAAAAGATAAAAGGGGATGCAAAAAAATGCTGACAGTATAGTCAAAGAAGTGATACTTGCATGGTTAACTAAATGACAGATGTGCTATAGCATGCAAATACGTCAGCACATCTGTTTGACCACATGTCAGCACATCTCTTTGACCATATGTCAGTACATCTGTTTGACCATATGTCAGTACATCTGTTTGACCATATGTCAGTACATCTGTTTGACCATATGTCAGTACATCTGTTTGACCATATCCCTATACTGCATACTGTAGGTAAATACATCTGTTTGACCATATGTCAGTACATCTGTTTGACCATATGTCAGTCCATCTGTTTGACCATATGTAAGTACATTTGTTTGACCATATGTCATATTCTGACTGATCATATGTCTGAATAGTGCTTGTGATCAAACACACGATGACAAAACACCTGTATTCAAAGACCATCTCCTGAGAAAACACCTGTGGTCAAACCACCTATGGTCAAAGGTCCGCTCACCCATTTTTAATAACGGTATATTTTAGTTTTTAGCTAAATAAACTAATATGATATGTAACAAATTAAAAATGTCCATATTCAATATAAGTCATAACTATACAAAATTCATCTACATATTTTATTCTTAAAATCTCGATTTCAATTTTTCTTACGATGTCAATACTTCTTCTATACTTCGTATATAATGTAAAACTTGATAAACGTATGCTTCAACTTATTTACTGTTAAATGTAACTGAAAATTAAAGCATATTTACGTATACGTCTAGTTTTTCTCGTATATTTAGACCTAGATCTAGATCTAGTCTAGATCTAGAATTTCTAGATCTAGAATCCAAATAGATAAAATAAATGTTATAAGTTTAGGCCGGAAAAAGTGTATTGTTTACATTTCATAGCGTGCGTAGATCTAAATCAAATTTGAATGAAATAGTTCATTTCTTTTTATTTTAAAATCCGCAGATGACATCATTTGTTAATGTATTAATATTAGTGACGTCATTGTTTACTGGGTTCTTTTTCACAACTATAAACACTTTTCCTGTTGAATAATTAAAACTGTTTTTCTACATTTGAATATGCCTTTATTTTTGTATTTTTCTTCTTTAAATTAAAATGTTGGTTGTACATTTAAAACATCTACCATATTATTTTCAGCAAAAATCCGTATCAAGTTCTCTATATATCGCTGAAAATTCTGATGTGATATCCTGTGAAAATATTTTGCGGACAGAGAGAGAAAGAGAGAGCGAAATGCACAAAATTGCTTTTATATATTAAGATTTCTGATTAGATCTAAGTAAATGCGCGTTAGTTTCGTTAGGGCAAGTGAAGTAGAGTTCTTTTTTTTCTGTGATCTCGGCATATGAAGAGATAGTGTGGTCAGCACTAAGCCCAGCCGCCTTTACTTTCCATAACTTGAGTTAGTTACCCATCAGGGACGGTTTACTGACTTGAACCCGGATTCGAACTCGAGACTTAGGGCTAGCAGTCCAGCTCTCTACCGCTAGAGCTAGACCACTCCGTGTGGGTTTGTATTATGATTACACTTTGTATAACGTTTTGGTTTTAATTCATGTTAGGAAATCGAATCGAATTAAATAACGATCATTTAGAAAAAAATCATATTACAAGTGTGTATGATTGTGTGTGTTTGTGGGGAAGGGGGGGGGGGTGAGCGGCTGCATACCTCTAGGTTAATTATAGTTTAATAAATACATGTCATTATTGCAATATCTACACCCCACAAGAACGTCCTTCTAACCACTCCTATCGGCAATCACTCAATATAACAGTCAACAGTATGGTGTGTATGAACGTGTACTAGAGAAGATTAGTAAAAGACGCAACAAAGTATACTGCAATCACGGTTGATGGTTTCATATCGACATCCGCACTAGAACCCTTTTTCTAACCAACTTCTACAAGAAATAAACCAAATATATCGGCAGAGGCCAGTTCGTTGGTACTACAGCAACAACTTCACGCACAGAACAAAGGTGAAGTCATGATGTGGCCACTGAATCAAACACAGAGCGTCAACGGTCTAGTCCAGTGCATCTCACTCTGTTCAACGTCCAACATCACTTGCTTCAGTAGGGGTCGGCGTGGTCGAGTCGGTAAAGCTCATGGTTGCTAAATCGAAAAGTTCGAACCCTCGGGCAGATGAGGCTTGTTAGCTGGGGACAGCCACTCTTCAAGGAGAGACAACTCCAAAATTAAACAACTGCTGCCTTGTGGTTTGTTCTTGGTTGTACAAAGGCTATGGAAGCAAATCCAAAAAGAAAAGCAGGCTGAAATCGGAGTCAATGGCCTCAATGGCGCATAACCAGTTGACACGTAAAGCTTAATTGTGTTGGAGGCGTGGTTGAGTCGGCAAAGAGCTCATGGTTGATACATTCGAACAGTCTCGAGTTCAAACCCACTGGCATATAAATCTCGATCCCCCGATATATCTGTAAATGACCATGACTTTTAGTAATCAGCATATACCCGGCATTGTCGGGGTTTAGGAAATATATTACTCTTCGAATAAACCATAACGTTAAACAAACCAAATCCAAAGCACAAACACGAATACAAACGCAAACATAACACAACCACAAACCCTAAGGGAAGTCGTTACAGTCGTTGAAGTCAAAGTGAAGTCTTTGAAGTCATATTCAAGTCGTTGAAGTTAAAGAAACATCTTTGAAGTCAACGTGAAGTCGTTGAAGTTTTTGAGGTCAGAGTGAAGTATTTGAAGTCGAAGTTCAGTCAGTCGGAGTCATTCAGAGAGGTCTATGAAGTCAGTCAAGTTAGTCGTAGAAGTGAAGTCAGTTGCTAAATTAAAGTCAGTGAAGTTGCTGAAGTCAAATTGAAGTCAGTCGTTAAATTGAAGTCAGTCAAGTAACTGAGGTCAAAAGTGAAGTCAATCATTGAGTCAAGCCAGCCAGTTTTAGATCAGAAGTCACATAGTGAGAGCTGCTCCACTATATATATATATATATATATATATATATATATATATATATATATATATATATATATATATATATATATATATACATATATATATATATATATATATATATATATATATATATATATATATATATATATATATATATATATATATATACTCTTTTTGAGAGAGGCTGGTGTCTATAGTCTGTTATGTGAGGCTGCTCTATTATATGTTACGACTGGTCTGTAGACAGAGGGTTGTCTATTGTTTGATAAGAATCATTTGAGAGAGGATGGTTTCTTGTATGGTAAGAACGGTCTGTTGAGAGAGGCTGGTCTGTTGAGGGATGCTGGTCTGTTTGAGAGAGGCTGGTGTCTTGGAGGGTAAGATTGGTCAGTTAAAAGAGTTTGTTCTTTTGTGTATTACGACTGGCCTGCTGAGAGAGACTGGTCTCTTGTATGGTAAGAATGGTCTGTTGAGAGAGGCTGGTCTGTTGAGAGATGCTGGTGTCTTAGAGGGTTAGACTAGTTTGTTAAGATATGCTGGTGTTCTGAATATAGATTTTTAAAAAGCGTACTTACTATCATAATTATTTTTTTTAAAGCTAGCATATTAACCACCCCACCATCGACGCCATTCCCATCCTGCAAAAGTGTGGACAACAACTACGCCAGGCAGGTGGTTACCCTAGACGCCGGCATTGACGTCATGTGCGACACCATCACCGACAACGGCGGATGGCTTGTTTTCCAGCGAAGAATCTCCGGAACCATCGACTTCAACCTGGACTGGAACAGCTGCAAAAACGGTTTCGGCGATTCCAAATCGATGAATACTACGTGAGTAATGAGAACCTACATGTACTTACGACCGAAAAACCTCACGAGATAAGAATCGACTTCATCCATGACGGGACCGGCTACTACGTGTACAACATTCCGTGTGGGTAGCAAGAACCATGGCTACAGGCTGCAGATCGATGGGTACTCGGGTAACGCCACGGATTGGATGTGCTACCACAACAACTACAAGTTCAGCACGGCAGAGAGAGACGACGACAACAAACCGGACGGAAGCTGCACTGTGTTGTAAAAAGGAGCTTGGTGGTTACTTGCTTAATTTAAACGCCCTCTGGAACACAACAACTTTAGCTGGGGATCTTCTATTGAGGTGTATTACACTCACATTAGATTGGTGGAAATGCGAATAAGGTCTATTTAACCCTTTATGCCTTTGCTTTCATTTTACGAATCAGCGTTTGTTTCTGGCTATTGTTCGGCCTCTCTCCTGACGCATTTCTGACTATCTCTTAAAATTAATAATAAAAATATAAAACGTATACGTTGAAGCTAATAATGTTCTGATTGTGAGCACTCAAGTAAATACAAGCTGGAATTTGTTCTAGTAGCCAATTGTTTTTCAGTTTTTATGTCAAATTTTCATTTATTAAATCTAGGCAAATTCATTTCAATCAGCATTTTCATTATAACCAACGATATATTTAGAAGCTGAAAGAGATGTTAGTAAACCCTCTAGACTTTTAAACGTCATGATTTATTTCCGTTGAGTTTGTTTATTTAAATATCTTTGAGTAACTATGTTGAGACAAGATGGAAAAAATGTAAGCGATTCTAAAATAAGGCAGTCACACTTCTATTAAGAAAAAAAAATTATTTCCATTATTTTTACCTAACGTTGAATAAAGAATATAGAGTATAGATCCTTTGTTTCTGTTTCCATGGCGTAGAAGTTAAACCGCGGTCATCTAAAAGAAGGCACACGTCAGAGTAACGTGCAAGTGTTGAGGTCTATATCCCGGTTCATAAATTATGGCCTCCATGCGCTCTATCGTTCGGCCACTGCATAAGCTAATACAGAGATGAGCATTGATTAAAATTCGCATACAAAATTGAATTCACTTTGTGCTACTATTATCTGTTTACTGCGCACATTGATTAAATCAAAAACAGATTGGATTTTCTAGTACATGTTATCGATATTGAATCGATTTGATAGCAAAGTGCTTATTGCTTAAAATTATATAACTGATGAAAAAAAAAACACTCTAAAATCAATCAGATCGTGTTTTAAAAAAATCCGATTTTTTAGTGCTTCCTGTAGAAATGCGAGTTATCTTTTAACCACCATACCAGGTGCCACACGGTATGTGGGTGGGTCTTGGCTTGGGCAGGAATTGTAAAAAATACAGATATTTTGAAATACATTGGAAAATATATCAGCCTATTTTAGGTTTGAACATTATTTTCCACAATGGTTTACTTTTTTATTTTGAAAATGTATTAAATTAATATTTGGTAATAGGTGATCTGTTACACCTTATATGTAAAGGCAGATCTGGGAACAAACATGCACGATTTCCTCTTTTTCTATCTCTCTTTTTTTCTTTTTATATATATATATATATATATATATATATATATATATATATATATATATATATATATATATATATATATACATATATACATATATACATATATACATTCATATATATATATATATATATATATATATATATATACATATATACATATATACATATATACATTCATATATATATATATATATATATATATATATATATATATATATATATATATATATATATATATATATATATATATATATATATATATATATATGTATATATATATATATATATATATATCTACTAGCTGCATACCCGTGCTCCGCCACGGTAAATCTTTTTTAAATGTACCAACTTGGGAACAGAACGAAACAAACAACAACACAACACAAACACAACAACAACACAACAACAACACAACTACATCACAACCACAACACAACCACAACACAACCACAACACAACGACAACACAACGACACCACATGCACAACTCAAACACAACACAACCACAACACAACACAACTGCAACACAACTGCAACACAACTACAACACAACCACAACAAAACCACAACACAACCACAACACAACCACAACACAACCACAACACAACACGCTTACCGCACACACACACACATCCCATTAACCAGAGTTGGTCACCATCGCTATTCAGATATATGGTCAGTCAGATGTTATGACTTATGGTCAAACCGAAGAGATGTACCGACATATGGTCAAACGGATGTACTGGCATATAGTCAAACAGATGAACTGACATATAATCAAGCAGATGTACTAACATATGGTCAAACCGATGTACTGACATATGGTCAAACAGATGTACTGACATATAGTCAGTCAATCGTACTGACATATGGTTAAACAGATGTATTTACATATGGTCAAATAGATGTGGTGACAAACAAAAACCACTGCCAACATGCTACGCTCAGGTTTTTCAACAGACCCTGCTTACACACTACCGTTCACACCACTTATAAGGGGAGACCACTCTCACAGTCATTTTATATAAATATCTACATCACAACATGTAGTGTGCGAGGTATGTGGAAGTCAGTTCCCGGCAGATGTTTCGAGTCACCTTTGTGTGTCGATGGGATACGGGAGGCTGTTGTGTGTTCAGAGCCTGGACGATCGGAAACATCAAAAGTCTTCACAACACCATCTATTTGTTAAACCGGTCGTATTGTTTCCACAAAGCCTGGTAAGCTAGTTGCTCCTTTTATTTTTCTGTTTTATAATGTTTGTTGGCCATGGGCTGACTTTTTTGCACATGTATATGTTCTTGTCACAATTGTGGTTTTGACTTTTTAATGTGAAGTCTATTTTTGATTCGGATGTGTGTGTACTATTTAGGCTTATGCCTGTAACCCACTGTGTGTGTATTATTCACAGTATTGATTTTTATTAGATGTATCCTTTTAGCTTTTTAAAGCCAGTGGTAAGGTTTATTTATACTTAATCCACAGTTATGGTTTACTCCTGGCTGTTGGCTTAGGTGGTACGGTAATTTTCATTAGCTGTAACATTTGGGCTTGTGTTTGCCAGGGATAAGGTTTATTGTTGCCTGACTCACAGTTAAGGTTCGTTCTTAACTGTCGGGTCTATTTATTTTACTTCTATACTGTTTTATACTATTTTTTTTGTCATTATAGTCGACTTTCACTTCATGAGGTGATCTTTGTTGATCCCAAGAGAGTGCTTGGTTTATTCTAAGTCATTATAGATGTGCAGATGACATTAATAAATATTATACAATTTTATTTTTTCGTGAGCCTTGTGATAACTGTCTTTTGAGCTAGTAGTTTAGTGCTCAGTGTCCTGGTACTTATATTCCAGGTTATATATTTGAGTTAGTTCTATGTAAACTACATGCGGAGTGTTGAGATTTAATCCTGTCACCCTCTGTTTGATTCAAATTTTAATATCCATTTTATGATGGTGTCATCTTAATGATTTGTATATGTGATGTTTGAGATTTGTTCTCTTTACGGGATTTTAGTGCGATTGGGTTTGTTTTGTTTGGTTTTTTTGTCTAGTTTTATTTACATGTATATCTTTTCTAAAATGATTTGTTTCATTCCTGTAAAAAATAGTTCTATTAAATTGTTAAAGCTTTTTTTGTGTCTTATCTAGTCTAAGGCTAAGATTTAACCACCGTGGGTTTTCCCATGGTGGCACTGACCGGACAATTCATTAGATAAGCCTATTGAAGTAGATAGTAGTGTAGTTATCCCCCCCCCCCCATTTGCAGGGCTGACATGAATATGTTATTTGAGAGCACAAACAAAACATGTATGCTTAGATGTAGAACAGACTCTAGGAAAACATTGTCCACTTTGGGATTTTTAATAGATCTAACGACTCATCGCGATCCAGTGATACCACACAGCCTGCATTTGAGTGTCATCCCATGTTTCACACACAGCTTCAAAGCCTGTGGCTGTTATGTCTCTTGCGTAAGAAACCAGTCTTAAAGTGCGAGTACCGTCTACATCAACCCCATATACTTCAAAAAAAATCATAGGTGGGGTAGGAAATGGCTGCCTGAATGAAATTTTAACGACAACCCTCTTTAGGTTATTCACAAGCGGATAGTTTTGAGAATTTCCAAAGTCGCCTCTACCTTCTTCGAATCGATACCGTGCTATGGCACTGAATATTTTGTTTTGGAAGGACTCTACTTTACTATCAATTTCTTGCTCTATTGTAAAACAAAAAACACAAAAATATTATTCAATATTTGCTTCAAAAATTAAATTGTGCGCATTTTATGTATATATATATATATATATATATATATATATATATATATATATATATATATATATATATATATATATATATATATGCATATATATATATATATATATATATATATATATATATATATATATATGTATGTATATATATATTTATAATATATTATATTGAAAAAAAGTTAAATGCATAACCATTTTAATAACATGGAAACGTAAAATGATATATCTGGAGCTATCTCCCCTAAACGTTCTTAAATATTTTTTATTAAAAAAACAGGGTAAGGCAACTCGGGATATGGACATGATTTTTAATACATGAATAATTACTTGAACATTTTATAAACCGGGAGTAGTTTCCCCTAAACTTTTTGAATATTCTTGCCAGAGGATGGCAACTCGGCATATAGAAATGCATTTTTATCCATTTTTAATTTCTTAAACTTTTTAAAATAGAAAAGGTTGGCAGCTCCGGATATAGACATTAGACTCAATCCATTTTTACAAGCTCTTATTCAACTCACTTCCTCTGTCTGTCTGTCTGTCTGTCTAGGCGGAAACGCCCTAGCGAAATTTCGGACACTTCTAATTGACATAGTTGTAACGTGGGTCAAGACATGAAGACAATGCAACATGACATGAATTTGACTTAATTGAATACCTAATTAATTTTTTTATGAATTAATTACACATTTGTCCAAATTAGGAGGCCGTCTCATCAAACTATTCCGCAATTTTAAACAGGGTCATCACGTTCATTATGTGCGCGATGGTTTTTAGTGATGGTTTTTAGTAATGCAACTCTATTGCATTAAAAAAAAAGTACGGGAAAAAATTAATTTAAAAAAAAACGTTTTAATTATAAGCTTTTATGTACTAATGCACTAAAAAGTAGAAAATAAATTATACACTACTATTAAAACAACTATAAAGAAAAGCGTGTGTCTCTTCCTAAATATTAGTAAAGGTATCCGATAGAAAATTAAGTGACCCACGCTTTTCTTTGTAGTTATTAAAATAGGAATGTATAACTTATTTTCTACTTTTTAGTGTATTAGTACATAAAATCTTGTTATGAAAACGTTTTTATAGATATTTTTGTTACTTAAACTTTTTAAACATAGAATAGAATCTCTTAAAAATGAATTGCGCACCAAGCGAACGCCAAACAATATGTGTATATTAATGTGGAATATTATTAGTACTGTATCAATTCAAATGCGTTTTCCAAGAAATCGTAAATAGCAAAAATTATAACTTCCGGGCAACGGAAATAACTTTAAATGTGTCAGAAGGCATAGAATGCAATACATGGGCAATTTCATTTATCTATCTGAAATAGTACTCAAGTTATACTATCTTGCAAAATTGAAAGTATAAAAAATGCGATTTCGGATTAGCGGAAATACTTAAATATGAAATTTCATTAACTTAGCTGTAACGGTCGAGATTTGCAAAAATCAGGGTTTTTTCACGATTCCAAGACTTTCTCTATCTTTTGTATGTACAACAAAGTAAAAAAAAAGCATTCTGTACAAAGTTAGAGTTTATCGTTTTTTTTCAAATGGAAAAGTTAAACAATTAATTTCCTGTGATTACCAGTATAAAATATAAATAAAGTAGTATGTAGTAAGCATCCATATTTTAAAATGTATATTTTGAAAAAAAGTACTGACCAGTGAGTGCAGTTAATTGTGAGATTAAACCGCAAAATAGCATCGCACACAAGGCAAGACCTCGATCCATTTTATATTTTCTAATACAAAAAAACAAAAAAAACAATGAGTAATTTATACAGAATGCATGCTTATTGTCTCGAATACATCTATAATATACCTCGTGATAAGTACTCGAGTTTGATTAAGAATACGCCATTAATTGTTTTACATTCTGCTTATGAATATGTAGGTGGCATTACTACAGCTTAAAGGAAAAGAACTACATCGCGTACAATGTAGAGTGTGATTGGTCCCGTTTATTCACCAGGGATCAACATTTTTTATTTTACGCTTTTAAAGCGTGTAGGACAAATTTATGTTATGTATTTAAAGAGGTATTAAGTTTAATTCTATTTCCAGACGGTATTTTATTTCACTTACGCCAGGTACTTATCGGAGGTGGGGAGTTTCATAAAGTCTCACTGACCAAAATGCGGGATACGAATTCCAGAATGTTGGATTAGTCTGTGTAGGTTTTACTGTCCAACTAGAATTATACGTAATGCGGGGAGATTTATGTTATAGAATGTAATTAAGATTTATAATGCAGTTAATAGTAGCTTTAATATAAAATCCCGTTCATTTGGTATACACCGTATCACTACGATTATAACAATATGTTACATCAAAATCGAATCTTAAAAACGGCTCAAAAACATCAAGGATATACCATGAGTATTCCAACTGAGTACGTCTAGTATTTGTTAAGGCAAAAATATGTGTGTATAAAGTTTCTACTAACAGGTTGAATTAAATTTATTTCAGATTAATAATTTTTAAAATCATGTCAAACTTACCCAAGTACGTCTCTTTACAGTTCGCAATTAACAGCCTCTTGCTAAATATATATACACTTAAACCTTGCAAATGTTGTGTTGCACTAATGTAAGAATAATAGCATAGCTAGAGAGGCGAAATTGACATTTAATTTTGATATAATCTTTGTAGTATTGTGAATAAGGCGTTGCCAGCTGCTATGCTTATTTGAAATTCTTTTGTTATATGTCAGAACAATGTTTTTGCAATTCTGAGCTTAACAGCTATGGAATTAAAAAACAATTTTGAAAGTTTTTGATGTAAAATATACATCATGGTCTTAAGTAACTTTGGACATTTTTTTTTCTTTTGTTGGACTCTAGTTGATGATGTTGAAAGAACAAATATTTGAATAGAACTTTTGTAATACTCATAAGACAAAAATGTTGATTGCAAGTCTATTTTCTCTTATTTTTTTTTCTCTTACAGGTGGACAAAGACAAATAAAAATAATAACCGCTTACTAGAATGTTTAAACACTATATATATATATATATATATATATATATATATATATATATATATATATATATATATATATATGTGTGTGTGTGTGTGTGTGTGTGTGTGTGTGAATTATTTTTTAACGTTTTATACCTTTGACTTGCTATCTATATTATTGTTATTCTTTCAGTCTAACACACCTTACTGAAATACCTTAACTACTAGCATTTGCACATCCCTTATGTTTACGCACTTCTCTAACAAACGCAACAAACCACACATTTGTGGGCTTTATGTATCATTACACCACTTGTTCTATCATAATTGGTGCTACTTGTATGACTGTCAATTTGTAATATGCCAATCGCTTGTAGCATAGAGCTCTGTTGTTCGAAACCCAGAAGAACAAGTTCGAATACGTTAGTTGCAAATAGCGCACTAAACTAGTGGCGTGAAGCGGGCGGTTACTGCAATACAATTATGTAAGGCTTTTACCTATGTTTTTTAGTATAAAATGGCTTCCAAAAGATCTCCACTTTATTTTACCTAGCCATTATGGAGGGTGATCAAAACATTCAAATTTGCATACAAAACGCCCTTGGATTTTTTACAAACACGCGCCCCAATCGCTAATTATTGTCAAACATGCAGTACGACATTGTTTAAATTTCGATCATTTGGCACTTCTGAACTTGATATAGACTAAAGGGCTTTAACGACGCGATAATTGACTTGTTGCAGAACCGATAGATTTATTCGTTGCTCTTTCGAAAGTTTTTTGATGTGAATGTTAACTTATTGAGCCTCTGACGCATTTTTGTTTTACATTTACGTGCGATATGCAAGATAATCTTTTCGATTATGTAGTATAGGTTGAAGGTGAATACATGTTTTAGTAACAGTTTTTGTAATCAATGTTGGTTCACATTTCAATAATTAAACCGAACTATTGACTTTCCTCGGGACCCCTGTGATAGAGTTACTTGTGGCAATGCTCTTGAGTGTGATTCATTCAGCACACTTTAGTTCGTTTAGGTGGTAGTGTAGACAAACTTGCGCGCAGGCAACTATTATGAAAGAAATATGGCGCCTGCTTTGTTCACATATTACAAAAAACGCAAGTATTCTTTTTAGGTGGACTTCAAATGTTTATACCTGATTTGTTTAAACAAAAACAAGTTTTATCAAAAACGAATATACAATTAAAAGCGGCATTACAACCTCCATTGTGATATACGAATATAAAAGAAAGTTTGATACGTATTTATATCCACCGAATTATTTACTGCGTGGGTTGACACAAAAAATAATTTTCAACATGTTTCACTCACTTTAAATATATTCAACCCTCATTGTTTTCACAGGGCACAGCGCAAAAAATTTCAAAGGCGAGTTGCAAATTAAATTCAAATTTGCCGTCCTGGCGTTCATATTATTCTTTCATTAGTAAATAACATCTGTAATGTTTAGGTATATATAAACCACTAAGACATTTTAGTATGTTTTTAAAAAGTCAAAAGGCTTGGTAAGTTTGTTTTTTTTAATTTTAATT
This sequence comes from Physella acuta, assembly GCF_028476545.2. NCBI lineage: Eukaryota > Metazoa > Mollusca > Gastropoda > Physidae > Physella > Physella acuta. The sequence goes on along the minus strand of NW_026731982.1, from coordinate 1,024,087 downwards.
AAGAAGAAATCAATCTCTCAATTTCTAAATCTCTAAATCTCTAAATCTCTAAATCTCTCAGTCTCTCAATCTCTCATTTTCTTACTCTCTCACTCTCTCAATCTATCAATCTATCAATCTATCAATCTATCAATCTATCAATCTATCAATCTATCAATCTACCAATCTACCAATCTACCAATCTACCAATCTACCAATCTACCAATCTACCAATCTATAACACCATGTATTTTACAAATGTACCTAAAGAAGTATGAACGTATACACAATGCCAGCTGTATATTCCACAAAACAGACACGTGTTTACTGAATTTATAATCCATAACGGTTGATTTTACATCTAATTTTTTCAGAAAATAAAAATGGGCCTAATACTAGCAATTTGGGCGTTAATTGTGTGTAGTTTGTTTTCATCATTAACTGCCATAACTGGTAAGTTTTAAGTAGGTATTTACACATTTAATGAGTTGCAATTATAACATTCGTTAATACACACACTCAATAACATTGACATGTGTTACATGAAATATTACACTCCACTTCTCTCTGTTTTGTAAATACCGCCTCCGTTTTTTTTTCATTAGCCTGGCTAAAGAGCAAGAAACTAGGCCGCTTATGAAATCAAAACAATTTAGCGACCACAGATTTAATTCTAAGAAAGCAAAATAATTTTATTTTCTTACTAGGCATACTGCCTAGCTTCGCTTAGGTTTTCAAAAACATTAGATAATTTGAATACTAAATATTTATTGATGGATGAGGTGTGGAGTGCTTACATTTAAACAGTAATGCTAATTTTAGAGAAGATGTTGTTGTATGTTGTTTACGATTTGTTTTCAGAGAAAATAACTGAAAGTACGCAATGTATGACTAAAATGGAATTAGAACTACAGAGGTTCCATGAACAGTATATCTCATAATTTATATTACGTTGACTTTTAAAATTAATTTTTTTATTTAATTATGATACTTAGCTGAATCAACAACTTACATTTTTACTAAACCAAATGCTATACTTTGTCATTTTCTGTTTAAAATAGTATACAATTATTTGAAAAAAAGTTATTTAAAAAGGTTACCTGCCTTGAAAATGTCCCTTGTTTACTTTTTTAAAACAAACAGTTGCTATGCTTATATTAGAAAATACAATATATGAACATATTTAACGACTACAATGGCTTTTCCCGACGGGAATAACGTTTTTTTTGTAAACCTCCAGGGTCGGTCTACGACCTCAAATAATATTAAGGGAATCGTTCGTCAATTTATTTATATATATCTCAAATAAGGAGAATGTCACTCGCGGTCATCTTTTAGTCCTGGTCGAGGGCTTTGAGTCTGACTAACAGTTTTTCCATACGGCCTAGTCATCAATAAAAGTGTATGCAAAACATTAGCATCATGTACAGAGGTTAAATAACCTAAAAATTGTGTTGAAATTACCCTGTTTTTTCCCGTAAAATACAAAGATTATATAGGGAAATACGACTGGTCAGTTTTGACCCATTTAACGAAATTTCCCGGACATGGCGAGTTTTTTGTGACACCCCAAGGCGTTCTCCTACCACCTCACAAAATATCAAGGGGGGTCGTCGGAGGAAATTTTTTTTTCGTAATAGAGCTCATATAAAGAGAATTTCACTCGCGGTCACTTTTTAGCCCTCGTCGAGGGTTTTGAGTGTAACCGACAGTTTTCCCTAAAGGTCAAGCCATTGACCTAGGAGCATGCAAAAAATTAGCCAGATATACTGAGCTTAAGTACCCTAAAGTCTGCGTTGATATGACCCTCTGTTTTTCCCATAAAATACAAAGATTATATAGGGAAATACAACTGGTCAGTTTTGACCGCTTTACGAAGTTTTCCCAGATATGCCGAGTTTTTTATGACACCCCTAGGTGTTCTTCTACCACCTCACAAAATATCAAGGGGGGTCGTCGGATGAATTTTTTTTTCGTAATAGAGCTCATATAAAGAGAATTTCACTCGCGGTCACTTTTTAGCCCTCGTCGAGGGCTTTGAGTGTAACCGACAGTTTTCCCTAAAGGTCAAGCCATTGATCTAGGAGCATGCAAAAAATTAGCCAGATATACTGAGCTTAAGTACCCTAAAGTCTGCGTTGATATGACCCTCTGTTTTTCCCATAAAATACAAAGATTATATAGGGAAATACAACTGGTCAGTTTTGACCGCTTTACGAAGTTTTCCCAGATATGCCGAGTTTTTTATGACACCCCTAGGTGTTCTTCTACCACCTCACAAAATATCAAGGGGGGTCGTCGGAGGAAATTTTTTTTCGTAATAGAGCTCATATAAAGAGAATTTCACTCGCGGTCACTTTTTAGCCCTCGTCGAGGGTTTTGAGTGTAACCGACAATTTTCCCTAAAGGTCAAGCCATTGATCTAGGAGCATGCAAAAAATTAGCCAGATATACTGAGCTTAAGTACCCTAAAGTCTGCGTTGAAATGACCCTCTGTTTTTCCCATAAAATACAAAGATTATATAGGGAAATACAACTGGTCAGTTTTGACCGCTTTACGAAGTTTTCCCAGTTATGCCGAGTTTTTTGTGACACCCCTAGGTGTTCTTCTACCACCTCACAAAATATCAAGGGGGGTCGTCGGAGGAAATTTTTTTTCGTAATAGAGCTCATATAAAGAGAATTTCACTCGCGGTCACTTTTTAGCCCTCGTCGAGGGCTTTGAGTGTAACCGACAGTTTTCCCTAAAGGTCAAGCCATTGATCTAGGAGCATGCAAACAATTAGCCAGATATACTGAGCTTAAGTACCCTAAAGTCTGCGTTGAAATGACCCTCTGTTTTTCCCATAAAATACAAAGATTATATAGGGAAATACAACTGGTCAGTTTTGACCGCTTTACGAAGTTTTCCCAGATATGCCGAGTTTTTTGTGACACCCCTAGGTGTTCTTCTACCACCTCACAAAATATCAAGGGGGGTCGTCGGAGGAAATTTTTTTTCGTAATAGAGCTCATATAAAGAGAATTTCACTCGCGGTCACTTTTTAGCCCTCGTCGAGGGCTTTGAGTGTAACCGACAGTTTTCCCTAAAGGTCAAGCCATTGACCTAGGAGCATGCAAAAAATTAGCCAGATATACTGAGCTTAAGTACCCTAAAGTCTGCGTTGAAATGACCCTCTGTTTTTCCCATAAAATACAAAGATTATATAGGGAAATACGACTGGTCAGTTTTGACCGCTTTACGAAGTTTTCCCAGATATGCCGAGTTTTTTTATGACACCCCTAGGTGTTCTTCTACCACCTCACAAAATATCAAGGGGGGTCGTCGGATGAATTTTTTTTTCGTAATAGAGCTCATATAAAGAGAATTTCACTCGCGGTCACTTTTTAGCCCTCGTCGAGGGCTTTGAGTGTAACCGACAGTTTTCCCTAAAGGTCAAGCCATTGATCTAGGAGCATGCAAAAAATTAGCCAGATATACTGAGCTTAAGTACCCTAAAGTCTGCGTTGAAATGACCCTCTGTTTTTCCCATAAAATACAAAGATTATATAGGGAAATACAACTGGTCAGTTTTGACCGCTTTACGAAGTTTTCCCAGATATGCCGAGTTTTTTGTGACACCCCTGGGTGTTCTTCTACCACCTCACAAAATATCAAGGGGGGTCGTCGGAGGAAATTTCTTTTCGTAATAGAGCTCATATAAAGAGAATTTCACTCGCGGTCACTTTTTAGCCCTCGTCGAGGGCTTTGAGTGTAACCGACAGTTTTCCCTAAAGGTCAAGCCATTGATCTAGGAGCATGCAAAAAATTAGCCAGATATACTGAGCTTAAGTACCCTAAAGTCTGCGTTGAAATGACCCTCTGTTTTTCCCATAAAATACAAAGATTATATAGGGAAATACAACTGGTCAGTTTTGACCGCTTTACGAAGTTTTCCCAGATATGCCGAGTTTTTTATGACACCCCAAGGGGTTCTCCTACCACCTCACAAAATTTCAAGGGGGCTCGTCGGAGGAAATTTTTTTTCGTAATATAGCCCATATAAGGCGCCGGTCAGTCGAGGTCAGTTTTGACCCCTTCTCCGTAGACTTTTCGGCCAACCGTCACCGGCCTTCGTGTTCTATCGCCCGAAGGCACCATCGTGCCAAATTTGACGCGCCTGCGGCGCCGGGAAGTGCCCTATCGGGCACTTGACCACTTTGCTTTATATATATAGATTTACAGTGCATAAAAAATCGGATTATTGAAAATATTTTTTTTTTATATTTCTTTTATTTGAAAATTTAACATACGATTTTAGACATTTAAAAACAGCATGTTAATTTGTTAGCTTCATATGTTTAAAATACTAATGAGGTTTGTATTAATCTTTTTAGAAGACGAGCTTGATGGTGTACTAAAGCAATTTGAAGCAGATTTATTAGATGGCTTTGAAATCCTTAATGTGAATTACTATGAAGAAGGTAGAGGCAACTTTGGAAATTCTCTCAACTTTCCGCAATTGTCTGGTTTCAAGAGGGTTGTAATTCGAATCACATTTAAGAAGCCTTTTCCCATCCCACCTGTTGTCCTCTTTACTGTATATGGTATTGATGCACAAATGAATGCAAAGATCAGCAAAGTTGCTTACGCAAGAGATATAACAGAAACAGGCTTTGAAGCTGTGTGTGAAACATGGTCTGGTCAAATAAATGCTATTTGGTATCACTGGATTGCGATTAGTCGTTAGACTAAAAAAACAACTCTTAATCAGAAAATATTTGCAGAGGGTTAAGTCTAAAATCAGATATTAGTATATAACTATGTTTGTATGAACGGTTTTAAACTGACCATTGATAAATAAAAGTTTACAATTGACATAAGGTCTACTTTTGACATTTTTTTTTTACTACAAATGATATAACAAAGTAATCTCAATAAATGGAATATATATATATATATATATATATATGTATGTGTGTGTATATAATTATATATATATATATATATATATATATATATATATATATATATATATATATATATATATATATATATATATATATATATATATATATATATATATATATATATATTTATATAAATATATATATATATAAGGTTTGACGAGGCCATTTAAATAAAAATTTACTTAGAATTGTGGTGACTGTGAATCGAGTGAGTGTGTAGAGATTACTCTTAACATGAAAACCAACCATTACAAATTGAGAGAAATAAAAATAAAATGCTAATGTCGCTACAAGTGTAAAAATTTAACTATTTTTTATTTAATTACTATACCACCCGTTAACTGTGGTTTTCGTCGGGTGCTAGTGTAGTAGTGTTGACTCTTTCCTCTAAACGCAATCAGAAACAAGCGCATACAGCAAAAGGCGCACACAGAAAAAAGCACAAACGGAAAAATGTGCACAGAAAAAAGCGCGAACAGAAAAAAAGCGCAAACAGAAAAATGCTCAGAAAAACACGCAACAAAAATGCGCAAAAAGAAATTTTAGTACAAAGACCTATATGGACTAGATGAAACATTTATACATCACTGATACGGCTGTTGTGAGAGTGTCGTGTTTGATCACGTGATCTGCCAACATTTCAAGCATACCACTACCATGTGCATTCACATCACCACCAAAAAGGCGATAATCGCTTTACACAATGCCTATTATTTTCTTGGTCAATATTTATTCAACTACTATTCTCGTATAAATAAACATAAAACTATTCTTTGATATCGACATTACACGAAGTATCTCTCACATTCTCCCTAGTCCGAACTACCTAGCTTGCATACCATAACAACCCGTTCCTATGGTAAAACTTCACTCTCTTTCATCCGCTTCATCAAACATGCATTCGTCATATCTATCGCACCAACATTCGTTCGCAACAAAATACCCTGATAAAACACAAATAATAACAATGATGTATTTAATATTATTTCATCATGACTCACATACCTACCAATTAACCATCCTACCTACTTATCTACCTACCTAGTTACCTAGCTACCTACCAACGCACTTACCCACCTACCTACCTACCTACCTAATTACCTCAAATATATATATATATATATATATATATATATATATATATATATATATATATATATATATCTATATCTATATCTATATCTATATCTATATATATATATATATATATATATGTATATATATATATATGTATGTATATATATATATATATGGGTAGGTGGGTAAGCAGTGGCGTAGCGACCGTAAAGCTAGAGTAAGCAAGGCATGGGGGCTCTAGGCACATAGGGGCTCTTTTCCTTCTTAAAAAAATTAAAACTTTTAGATTGGGATTTTAATATTTGTTTCATATAAATAAGTTTAAAGGGAAAATGGAAATCCACTTTCTTTTCCACTTTAGAACTAATAACAATTTCCAAAAGTGCCCCCAGTCGTTTCTTACTGTACAGGCAGTGGCATTCAATTTGTGTGGCTGTGGGGGGGGGGGGGGGGGAGGGGGACGGACGTCGGTGTCGGACAGGGCCGATCCGTTGTAATAACACCTGCACCTCCCTCCTAACTGTCTGCCCTCCCCGAAATTTCATCCTACTAAAATTCCACATTTGAGGCATTTAAAAAAAAAAACCATGGACTGTGTTTTCACCACAAGCTAAGTCCAACATTTGTCAATGATTTTCTCATTTTTCCCTTAATGGCAGTTCATTTGTTGATATAATTAATCTTTAATCAATATGGCGCTATTAACACTAACCGCTTTTGGTTTTCGCCAAATCGCCAGAAATTTTGGGAAGTCGATGAGAATACTCCAGGCAGAGTTTTTTTTCCAAACATTTTTTGAAAAGTTGCCTAAAGAAACTCTGACTTTTGGGAAGGTTTCTTCCATTAAACGTTTTTTTTTATTTCGGAGGGCGGTGCCCCGGCCGTAAGGTGTTGCGATATGCCACGCAGAGTTTCCCAGCGGCTATCTTTGTACCTGGAGTCCGTTTGATTGGGGGGCCTGCACAGCGCGTAAGTGTTACTACTTCATTCAGTTGTTAAACAGCACAGGCGCATCAGCCGACGCCCCGGCGGTCGTGTAAAGCGATGTGCCCCGGGCACTACTACGTATATATTTGTTTTAATGAGCGCCATACGCTAGGGATACGGATAAGCAGTAGTCACTATTGGACGCCCCGATTTACCTAGCGACTACCTGAGTGCAAATTATCCGATTATTACACGTTCTGCAGAGTCAGGAGTACTATTCGATTCAACTGTCGAACTGTATCAGAGGCGGATTTTGACGAGTATTGTACATTAGGGCCACTGTGGGCCTCTTCATTCGATGATTTAAACCGCATCTGAGCGGTAATGTGGACCAACCTACGCCCCAGCAACAAAGATACGAAAAAATAGCAGAGGCCTTGTTTACATTTCAGCTATCTCAGTTTTAGAAAACAAAGTCACGCGACAAAAACACAAAATTGGTAACGCGTTGATAAAACCTTTACACATTGTTTCGTTACACTGGTATGTGGGACAACAGCGCGGGAATGAAATAAATTGCATATTTGCCCAATGGGTCAGCAACTTGGTCATCCAAAGTATAGTACATACAGAAGCAGCTAAATAGGATCTCAGAAAACTTATTAGACATTTTCCAAGATTAAAACCATGAAAAAACAACAGATCTAAATAAATCATGAGCATTTTTTAAAATTGTGAGTTTGGTTAGTGGCGTCACAATGTAAGGTGTCACCCAGTGCGTTTACTAAAGGTGTCACCTCATAACCCCTTAGAATTTGCATAGTTTATTGAAAGTAAAATTTACATTGTTTTATCATTGTGTTACACCTAAATGTTGTCATTAGATGCGGACCTCTACCCCCACCTTGTGACGCTACTGTTTGGTCACATTAAAAAAAAAAATTACCTTTAAGCCTGTAACGTTATTACTTTCTCGTATTTACGTAGTAGCCTATAGAGAAAGTATTGTAATTGTGCAAAAAAAAAAAATCGAGATTTTTACAAATCTCGACGTTTTACACCTCACTGATACGGAAAAACATAATTTTGCAATCTTGTCCGTATGTCTGTGTGTCTGTGTGTGTGTGTGTGTGTGTAAACACGATAACTTGAGTACCGTTACAGCTAGGTTGATGAAATTTCATATATAAGTATTTTATCAAAATCGTAGATCCGTATCAACTTTTGAGCGATTTCCAATAACCGGAAGTGGTACTTTTTCTACTTTGAATTTTTTCAAAAGCCTATAACTTGAGTACTATTTCAGATAGATAAATGAAATTTCACCTGTAAGTAAAAGATCTAATTCTCTACCTGCTGTTAAATTTTGAGTAATTTCCGTTGACGGAAAGTACTAATTTACGCTATTTCCGATTTCTCAAAAACGCATCTAAATTTATAAAGTACTAATAATATTGCGCACCATTATGAACATCTTTATTCGGCGTTCGCTTGGTGCGCAATACTTTTTTTCTATGAGATTCTATTCTATTTTAAAAAGTTTAAGTATTTAAAATGGATTAAAAATCATAAGCAGATCTATATCCCGAGTTCCCATCCCCTGTTGTTTTATATAAGAATATTCGAGAAAGTTTAGGGGAGATCACTCCCTGTTTATTTTTTACAAAACTAAGAGGTTGTAGGTCTACATAATAATATAGTACAGTACGTATAAAATATATTAATCGAAACCTTCCAACGTGAATAGCTGTTGATTTCTTTGTTAAACTCCTTTTTAGCCTAACGGCTGACGAAGGGGCCCAGTTACAATTTTTGCATAGGGGCCCAAAAATCCTAGCTACGCCACTGCGGGTAAATGGGTGGGTTGGTGGGTAGGTAGGTTGTTAGGTGGGTATGTGGGTAGATGTGGGGGTGGGTAGTTAGGTAGGTGGTTGGGTGTTAATGTAGATAATATAGATTATGCACATTTTCATTTTGCTAGCTTAGTAACAGTGTTATAAAACTCGAACTTTTAAACTGGTTTGGCGTAAATTTAGTTCATTGGTCCAATCGAGTCCTACATTACATAGTTAATCAGTTAAACAATATAGATGCCATTGGAGTAGGTCTAAGTCTTAATCTCTCTTTGTTTCTTTATAAAAAGGTTATGGAATGTTTTTAATGTCTTTACTGAAATGTTTACCGGACAAAGGCAAAATCATGTCAACATCCATAGCTCTTCTGTTATTTAGGCTACATGCTGCCCATTATGCTGTTCAGTACGGGAACAGGGCATTACCCCCCCCCACCCCGTCAATTACCCCCGGACATTCCCCCCCCCCCCCTCCGTCATTACCACCGGAGTAATTACCATTTTGTCAATTACCCCACGCCCAGTACGACATTACCCCTCGATCATAGCTTAAGGTTCAGCTAAGTTTAGAGCTAGGATTTGAGTTTGGGCTAGGGCTAGGTGTAGGGTTAGATTTATTGTTAGGGCTAGGGCTAGGTGTAGGGTTATATTTATTGTTAGGGCTAGGGCTAGGGCTAGGGCTAGGGCTAGTGCTAGGGCTAGGGCTAGAGCTAGGGCTAGGGCTAGGGCTAGGGCTAGGGCTAGGGCTAGGGCTAGGGCTAGGGCTAGGGCTAGGGCTAGGCCTAGGGCTATGGCTAGGGCTAGGGCTAGGGCTAGGGCTAGGGCTAGGGCTAGGGCTAGGGCTAGGGCTAGGGCTAGGGCTAGGGCTAGGGCTAGGGCTAGGGCTAGGGCTAGGGCTAGGGCTAGGGCTAGGGCTAGGGCTAGGGCTAGGGCTAGGGCTAGGGCTAGGGCTAGGGCTAGGGCTAGGGCTAGGGCTAGGGCTAGGGCTAGGGCTAGGGCTAGGGCTAGGGCTAGGGCTAGGGCTAGGGCTAGGGCTAGGGCTAGGGCTAGGGCTAGGGCTAGGGCTAGGGCTAGGGCTAGGGCTAGGGCTAGGGCTAGGGCTAGGGCTAGTTTTTCTGATAGTGCTTTTTACTCTTTACGCTTTTTTGTGTTTGCGCTTATTCTGTTTGCGCATTTTTCTGAATGAGCTTTTTCGTGTTTATGCTTTTTTTCTGTGTGCGCTTTTCTTTTGTTTGCGTTTTTTTTCTGTGTGCGCTTTTTTCTGTTTGCGCATTTACTGTTTGCGCTTTTCTGTTTGCTTTTTTTTCTGTGCGCTCTTTTTCTGTTTGCGCTTTTTTCTGTTTGCGCTTTTGTCTGTTTGCGCTTTTTTCTGTAGGGCTTCTTTCTTGGAACCATAAAATATCAATAAATATTAGTCCTTAATTAGCTTTGAGGATCATCTAATTAAATAAACCGGGAGTGATCTCCCCTAAACTTTCTTAAATATTCTTATATTAAACAACAGGGGATGTGAACTCTATTTTAAATACTTAAACTTTTTAAAATAGAATAAAATATCATAGAAAAAGAATTGCGCACCAAGTAAACGCCAAATAAAGATGTGCATAATAGTGCGCAATATTATTCATCATCGTCATTCCTTTGTGGCCCCTGGGGAGCAAAGGGCTGCAACCACACATCTCCATCGAACTCGGTTTTAGGCTGCCCCCTTTATCTGTGCCCATGTGTGCACAGCTGCTTTAGCCTCTTCTTCAACCGTTCTTCTCCATGTCTTCCTTGGCCGGCCCACCCTCCTATCACCCAGACTAAGGGAGGGAAACAAAAACATTCACACAAAAAAAAACTATTCGACATACACATGTCAAAATTTTACAGCAGTAGTAACGTTTCTACTGCTATAATACAGTATATAAATTGTATGGTATATGTATAGCAACAAGTTTTCAAAAAATTATTTTGTTAACATTTTATTTCATTATGAATTTGTTTGTAAACAATTTTCCGAAACCATAAGTAAAGTACTTAAAATTTAGTATAAACGTTTGTTGCGTTAATGGCTACGTCCGGATCTAAAATCATAGCATTCTATTGAGGGATAAAGTTTTTATAAAATTTCCAAAGTTCAATTTTTTGGTCTGACTTTGAAAAATTCTAAAATTTTTAAAATTTGTCACAATGAATATCTCCTAGTTCCAGACATAGGCTACCCTGTTATGCATCTCCTAGAGTATTTTCAGCAGGAAGGGCTTAAATCTTGGAAAACCGCAGCCAAAAATTACTTAGTAACATTTTTTTGGTAAAATTATTTTTAAAATATGTTTGCATCATACGTTAACTTTCTTTTATGTGTTGTTTTATAGCTCCTTGATATTTACTATTATGGTAAAAAATGTATGTGTGTATGTATAATAGTTTTTTTTTGGCAATTTTTTTCGTCAATTTTCAAATGTCTTGGTGATACTGCCCCCTTAAAGCATGCCTTGCGATGTTTTCTTTTTCCTTTCTTAATGTGTGTCCGATCCATCCCCATTTTCGGGCCTTGACATCCGTCTCTATTGGCTGTTGCTTTAAAGTTCGCCACAGGTCTTTGTTTGATATTATGTCTGGCCATCTTATTTTAAGTATGTGTGGTAAGCTTTTGTTTACGAATGCCTGTAGCTTATCAGTATTTGTCTTCGTGACCCTCCAAGTCTCCGAGCCATAGAGCAGCACTGCCTTGACATTTGAGTTGAAAATCCCAATTTTGCTCCGGAGTGACAGGACATAGACAATATTTGTAATCCATTTTTAATTACTTAAACTTTTTTATAATAGAATGGAATCTCATAAAAAAAAAGAATTGCACACCAAGTGAACGCCTAATAAAATGTGCATAATAGTGCGAAATATTATTAGTACTTTATAAATTTACATGCGTTTTTTGAGAAATCGGAAATAGCGTAAATTAGTACTTCCGATCAAAGGGAAATAACTCAAAATTTGACAGAAGGTAGAGGATAAGATCTTTTACTTACATGTGAAATTTCATTTAGGCTTTTGAAAAATTTTAAAATAGAATAAGTACCACTTTTGTTTATCGGAAATAGCTCAAAAGTTTATACGGATCTACAATTTTGATAAAATACTTATATATGAAATTTCATCAACCTAGCTGTAACGGTACGCAAGTTATTGTGTTTACACACACACACAGAGACAGACACACATACACAAACACACACAGACATACGGACAAGATTTCAAAATTATGTTTTTCCGTATCATTGAGGTGAAAACGTCGAGATTTGTAAAAATCTCAATTTTGTTTGCACGATTCAAGACTTTCTCTATACTTCGCATATACGAGAAAGTAAAAATACAAGGGATTTATCTATCTAGGTTTTAGATATAGAACTATGGAAAGACTCGCCTAAATCCAAGTAAGTCGTAGAATCTAGATTTCCATCGATATAGATAAATGATGATTTTCTATAATAAACTATTTCAGACCATCATTTTTTAAAATATAAACCTTTTTTTGTTTAGCTATGGAATTGGCTAATATAGTATAGGATAAAATTCAATTTGAAATAATACTAGGGCCTATTTGCGTAAATTAAGTTTCTTACGCAGACTCAAAGTATAAATATAGCAGTAAAAAAATCATAAAAACACGTTTTAATAACAAGCTTTTATGTAATAATGCACTAAAAGTATAGAATAAATTATAGACTACTATTTAAATATCTATAAAGAAAAGCGTGGGTCACTTTAGTATCTATTGGATACCTTTACTAATGTTAAGGAAGACACCCACGCTTTTCTTTATAGATATTTAAATACTAGTCTATGATTTATTTTCTACTTTTTAGTGCAATATTACATAAAAGCGTGTTATTAAAACGTTTTTTTAATGAATTTTTTTCAGTACTTTACATGTTTTATTTACAATAGAGTTACATGACTAAAAGCCATTGCGCGCCTACTGAACGTAATAGCGCAGCTATTGAACGTGATGACGCGTGTGGTGTGGTTGGATAGACATGCCTACTAATTCGGTCCAAATTTTAATTAATTCATAAAAAATTAATGAGGTATCCAATTAAGTAAAATTTAATTTCATATTGCATTGTCTTCGTGTCTTGACCCACGTGCCAACTGTCGTATCGGTTAAGTAGAAGTGTCCTAATTTTCACTCCGGCGTTTCGATCTATACAGACTGATGACTGACAACAGAGGAAGCAAGTTAAATAAAAGCTTGTAAAAATTATTTGATATGCAGAGCCTAAATCGCTAAGATGTTAGTGCGAATGACAAAAGTTCAAGATACCATGTCAATAATAAAAAAAAATTCAACATTTTTTATATGAACGATTAACTCGCTTATCGGATACAGGGCACGCGAGGTCGAGTTGACCTGTTTTTGTGTCCTTAGCATATGAAGAGATAGTGTGGTCAGAGCCTTGCGCCCGCCGAATTCTTTTTTTAAACGATAAAAACATGTTGTCTGAGACTTGGCGGGACACTGTACAGGTGAAGTAGAGTTTGGGTAGAAGTTCACATGTGAAGAGAGCATATACATGGGTAGTGTGTGGTCAGACCTATGCTCAGCCGAAATCGGAGTTTTAAAAGACAAAAAACATGTCTGAGTTGGAGGGGGGGGGGGGGGGGGGAGACACTAGACAGGTGAAGTAGAGTTGACCTGTGTTTGTGACCTCAGCATATGCAAGGATAGTTTGGTCAGATCCAAGTTGAGCCGAATTCGGTGTTTTTAAAAGACAAAACCGTTTGATGTGTGACTTGTTTTTGAATGTTGGGTCTGTTTTTTTTGCGACCATAATTGACAGACGTGATGTCATTTATGGATGGTCCCAGAAACCCGCAAGTTCTTGTATGCTTTGGTATTGCTATTTTTTTAAAGAATAAATTAAGTTTACAAAGTATTTGTTCTATTCATTCAATGTTTTGACAATCCGATCAAAATAAATGTAAATTTTTATATTCCTAACATTTTTGTAGAGAAATATAAAAAAGTAAAATTTATTTTGGGATAAATTAAATAGTGGAAACAATATTATTTTCGAAAAAAAAATATAAATTGTTTATATTTTTTTCTGTTTATGTAATTAGTTACAGTATTTATTTTTGCAAGGACAAATGAATGACGCTATACGGTTACCACGCAGGCAAATGCAGCTGTTGGCCCCCACATACAATCAAATCCTTGTTATGTAAAAAGTTTTGTACAAACCCAAAATGACATGCATCAGTAAACCATCTATAGTGATAAAGCGATAGAGGTCTACCGTTTAGAATGGATCATTTAAAATGCTTTGATGTGTCAGGAACGATGCTGGTTTACCGTTTAGAATTGTTCATTTCAAAAGCTTTGATGCGAAACTTTTTGAAACAGCTGTACATAATGTTATAAAAATTACTATCTATATTTATTTATCAAATTGTTCTTATGTACGTTTTGTTTTCACAAACGTCTAGCTACAATGGTGCTCGCAACAATACACAAAGCTGCAATATCTCTCTCCCACTCGATTTTCGTTCTCTCTCTCTCTCTTTCTTCTCTCTTTAGCTCACCTGTACTCTTTTTATATACATCTTTCTAACAAGTACAAAAAAAAAATATTTACTAAAAAATCTTAAGTTTAAATTACGAATAATAACATAGTAGTTATTATTCTATTTTATATGATTGTTACATTATTTTTTTTCGAAAGTAGCATTCTTTAAACAAATATGAATGTGTATATATTTTTGAAATAGTCTTACTGTTGTTAAGGTGTGAAATGTCTGGTCTCAAATCTATTATTTTTACATTTTACAAATGTTAATGAACGCAGTTTTAATTGCTTTTTAACAGTGGCGGAACTAGAAAAAAGGGCCACCCCGCGAAAAGTTTTATTAGCCCCACTCATATATATATATATATATATATATATATATATATATATATATATATATATATATATATATATATATATATGTATATATATATATATATATATATATATATATATATATATATATATATATATATATACAAACACAAAATACGAACATAGGATACTCATTGTTGGCCTGTTCGGGTTTTGAAAAAAAATGTTTTTTTTTTCAATTAAAACAAATTACAACATCATTTTATGTGTGTAGTGTGTCTAGGGTTCGGCAACCTGCGGCTCACGAGCCGCATGCGGTTTTTTGATGTCGAGATGCGGCTCTTCAGCTCCATATACATATATTAATAATTGTTCTATTTTAATTTTAAAAAATCATAAAATTATTGTTCTGCAACACTCGGTAATGAACGATAAAATAATAAACATAAACAATAAACACTCGCTATTCTATTAGAATATTCAGTTACGCCATATTTAAATGTGTTTCCTATTAACTTGTCTATCCAAAATTGCAACATTCAACTTCATGGTGGAGACCACAAAGAAACTAAACGAGCTAAATATAAAACTGCATCGAAAGGAAAACCCAGCCTATGCATTGCTTGAAGAAGATGATTGTTTCGAAAAAAAATAACTTCATTTTGTTGAAGACCCGGAGAGCGGTAAATTACTTTATTTCCAAAAATATTTTTAAAATATCATGATAAAACCAACGCTACGATTAACATGAATCACTTCAGCATTGCCATAAACAAAATGAAGGATTTGTTTACTGAGAGATTAGAACTATTCAAAAGAAATGCAAGTACTCTGACGTTCCTAGTCACAATAGATTCTTTCAACACAAAAAGAAATGACTTTAACTTTCAGCTAATTGGAACTGATGCTGGTTCGCTTCTAATTAAATTGCTAGATTTGAAAACAAACAATTGTGGAGCGTTAAGTTCACAGATCTCAAAAGCAAGTTAGATGATTTGGAGGGTTAGTAAAAACATGCACGTTTCACTGTCCAACTGAACAACTAAAAAAAATTCCGCGAGTTGAGGCCCTACTATGTGACGCATGGAAAAGTCTTGCAAGATGCTACAGTGAGGTGAAGAAGTTGGCATTTGGAGTGCTGAGGATCTTCGGCTCAACATATTCATGCGAGCAAGCGTTTTCTTGCATGTATATAAAACAAAGAAGAGAAGCCACCTAACAAAAACAAATCTAGAGGCGTGCTTGAAATTAAAACCAATTTATTAGCCAGATTCAAAGAAACTTTTAAAAAGCATTCAAGGCGAAACTGTTGTAAATAGTATTCAATAATTAAAGTCATATACTTCGATTACTAATTTTATTATTATAGCAGAGCTAGATAAAATACTTTAATACTTTTTCTTCGAAACATGTGTATGATTTTTTTAATAAATATTATTTCTTATTTAAAGACACACTCATATATATATATATATATATATATATATATATATATATATATATATATATATATATATATATATATATGTATATATATATGTATATATATATATATATATATATATATATATATATATATATATATATATATATATATGTATATATATGTATATATATATATATATATATATATGTATATATGTATATATATATATATATATATATATTTATATATATATATATATATATATATATATATATATATATATATATATATATATATAATCCTATTCAAATATAATGATATTGAAATAGAAATGTTAGTGGCTCCTTAAAAAACTGGGATATTTGCTAATTTGTAACATTTGTCTCTTTTTTTTTGTTGACCCCTGTATTAGTCTGTTTCATTTTTTATCTCTGTGTAAAGTCCTCTTTATCTCTAGTTGGTCAAATGAATATAAATCATGAAAGCTTTGTATAAGTAATGGTGTCTCGTGTTATTTTTATTATTATGTTTTTTTTTAGTATTTGTAATATTAATTTTAAATATATTTCCTTTTTATACAATGTCATTCTTTAGTAAATACTTTTATAAAATGATAGTCAAGAGAAATAATTGATTTTTAATTTGCTTTGTACAAATCTATTACAAGGAGCTTATGAGCGCCCCTATTTGCCTATTTAAAAAAAAGGGGAAATAAGTCACGGAAGTGTTTTTATCGTTTGCTTATCTTTGATAAGTTTGATTGTAGGAGAAAGAAGACTCGGCTTTCACAGTTGTTTAAAAATAGGGGAAGAAGAATATACAAGAGCGTGGGTTGGTGTCTATAAAATAAAGATAATCCAGCCGCAGCTACGGTAGTCTTTTTTTTTACAAAACAACTATCAAGTCCAAATCCAAGAAAAATATGTTTTTACTATAAAAAAAATATTATTGTCGGCTGTAGGTCCCTAAATGGCATGCACCCCCCCCCCCCCCCCCTCTCCGCATTGCGGGGTCTGGCTTCACTGTAGTTCCGCCCCTGCTTTCTAATTTCAACTTTAACCATCTGACACTCACTGCCTACTAACAAAGATTTTAAAATGTTAATTCCTTTTTAATGAATCATCTGTTCCCTACATAACCTAGCGAGTTTTAGCTCAAATAAACGACTCGAAAATTTACTACTGGTGAGTAAGTACCTAATGGAAAACAGGCGAGAATTACATTTTTGTTGTGCAATTTTATTATGTAGATATATATATATATATATATATATATATATATATATATATATATATAATACATATATATATAAGGCTTGCGGCATAGGTATGAAAACAAATGCTTGCGCTATACCCTATATAAAATCAGTATACTAACTACCTAATGTTATATTTTACTTATTTAAAAAAAAACATATTTCTTTATTTTATTAAACATTTTTATGTAACCAATATTATAAATCACAGAACACATTATAAACATATAAAATCTACTTCATTTACCTACAAACAACAGATTCTGAAATTTGATAACACTGTACAATTAAATATTTTGTACTTTCATTAATATAAATGAAAAATTACTATTCACTCACCTATCTTGCAATATAGTTTTTAAATTGACCTTTTAAAACATTTAAAATACTAAGTATTGATTTTAGACCTTTTCAATTTTGTACTCCTTTTATTTTTATTTAGTTCCATTGTTTTTATTAAATCTTTTGCACCACCGCATATTGTTATCAATTTAAAAGTACAAGGGATAAATTGTTAATGTAATAATGTTTTCTCTGGCAGCGTGTACTGCCTACGTTTATAACGAATCTCATTTGTTATTAAAACAAAAATGGCAATTCAAGACTATTTGTTTTTTGAAGCAGTTTCGTATTATTTTGATAGACAGTGATTTAAAACAAATGATGATTTGTACTTGGCCTTTTGTTCCACTGTCAAGTAATTTAGTTTTTTTTTTATTTTTACTTTTAACTTTTAGACAATTGTCCGTTTCCAGTTTAAAATAGATCCTCAAGCAAGAGACCCTTTTGAGATGTTTTTTTTTAATACAGAGTGTTCAAATACATAATGGAACTGTTTGTAACTAGCTTCACAATAGCCGCATTTGTAGTATGCGATGTTCATGTAGTTTCGCATCTTGTCCGGCCAGTTGGTTGCTTTTGAAGTTGGTTACGCAAACAAAATAAGTTACTTCTGATTCGTTTTCTAATTGTGTGTGTTTTCTACGTTCCTTGACGTTAATGAAAGTGGGAGTAGGCAGTATCCCCAAAAAGCTGCCTTTGAAGTGACTGTATTTGCTTTGTTTACCTGTCTTCTATTGTATCCATGTTTATCTGTGGTTTTATAGCTTTAGATTCAGTCAGTTTTTAAAGATTTGGAACTTGTTGCCTCTCTTGCTTCTGAAAAATTCGTTGGTTGTTGCTTTGACAAGAGGTGTTGCTGACTCAGTTTTCAATTTAATTTTTTCTGATTGTTGCATGCTGTGATTTATCAGTGTTTTTATTTTTACCTTTTCTAATTGATGATCCTGTTGCTGTTGTGGGTTAATTCTGTTGGTGTGTTCTTGTTGTAACTTGTTGTAGAGGGAACTCGAGTGTTATTGATGTCTTTAATATCTACTGCGCTAGCTTGCAATGGTTCGTTCGATGCTGAGTGGAAGAGAAGAGCTGACACTCTTGTTTTATCCAGGCGATTGCGATTAAGATATGTAGTGGTGTTTTGCTTTTGTACTTTATTTTTAAGTAATGTAGGGGTGGTTGAAGTTTCGTCGTTATAGATAGGCGTCAAAATCTTTGACGCGTAGTACTAGGTGTCAGTTCTGAATACTCTTTTGGTTGCTGATGGGGTGTCTTATTATATGGCCTAATACATTTGGCTGGCCTATGGATGAGATGAGTCTATTCGCAACACCCAATATAATAATTCGGTTATTTTGTCTATCCGTAACTCGCAATTATTTAAAACAGCTTGTAGGTTAGATCTATAACGTTTCCATGAAAAAAACACGAAAATATCTGTCAGTTACAAGTACATGAAATGTAACTCGGGCGTTCGATCTATGATGACAGACAGACGTATGACAGACCGGACGAGGAACCAAATAAAATAAAAGACTGTAAAAACGATACGTGAATTTAAAGGTACATAGAGGCGACTACTTACAATTTATGTTACGATTCTTTAGACAGTAAGGCATCTACTAGAGCAGAAAAAAACATATTTAATTCAAATAAACCGAGAATGATCTCACTTAAACTTTCTCGAATTTTCTAATATAACACTTCGGCGAGTGCAATTAGAGGTTAAAAACGATATTTTAAATACATTTTTATTTTATTAAACTTAAAAAAAAATAGAATCTCGTAGAAAAAAGAATTTCAAGTGAACGCCAAACAATCTGTGTATAATACTGCAGAATATTAATAGTACTTTAGAAATTCACATGCGTTTTTTTTTTTTGCGGAATCGGAAATAGCGTAAATTACTACTTTCGATCAACGTAAATTACTCAAAATTTGGAAGAAAACAGAAAATTAGATATTTTACTTACGTGTGAAATTTCGTTCATCTTATAGTCTTTTGATAATTTGCAAGTTGAGTTTGATATAACTCAAATTCGATATAATACGTTTATATGAAATTTCATTAACTTAGATGTAACAGTATTCAAATTATCATGTTTACAGACACACATACACACACAGACATAATAACAGAATGGCGAAGTCCAGTTTTTCCGACTCGATTATACATAAAACGCCAAAATTTTGATACACCCGGATTTATAAATTTTGCCCGATTAAAAAAGTCCTCTATACTCCGGATGTGATGATGGACTAAGACCGGTTTCAGAGATTTACAAAATCTGGGTGGACGTCCACATTGATGAGGTGGGGAGTGAGGGGTCTAAAATTCCAAATTTGTGGGGACGTCATAAACGGACTCCCCTTATGTTTATTGTACATACACTGTGTTTACTTTTGTTACTAAAAAGTAATTTTAAATTATGTTAGATTGTATTGCCATATGATTTCGTTGTTACAGTGTGCATGCAATCACTATTTATTTATATTTAAACTTTCCAGACATGTATTGGCTGGTAATTTTGTTCCTGGCACTGGCTAGCCCACTCGCAAAAGCTAAGCTGTGTGATAATTTACCACCTGGGTTGGCGAAAATGACCAGGGGTGTAGACATCTCAAAACTTGACCTTCTGCCAATCGACGTCGTTGGCGATGACGGTGTCATGAGTCCTGTTTTTTCTCTTACCTGCGATCAAGGCAAGAAATGGAGAAGTGTTAAAGGCACCGTGTATGATCTCCCTGATCATGTAATGTTTTTAATGTCACGTAAACAATTTATATTACTACATCTTTTACATTTTATTTTTAAACCCGTAGACATACTTTATTATTTCTACAATTTAAATTATGATTTACTCTGTGCTACTCGTGTGCGTCTAAACTAATATCATTTAACTATCAAGCCTATACTTCTGTTTTTAAATACATGTTCTATTATTTTGTCCCTTTACGTTTGACTCTATTTAAAACGTTTTTACTAACACGTGTTTTGATTTATTTGTCTATTACCTTAAATGCTAATACGATTTAATTACATTGTGTACCGAGCAGATTTGGCAAATGACTACAGTGCCTGGTGGGTGGATGTCCTCTGAAGCACGCACTTACAAATCATACAGTGAAGTCAGAAATTCAATGGGCACCAACGTCGGTCTGGGAGCGGATGTGGGAAAATACTCTTTTTCCGCTAGTGTTAGCTACAAGAAGATGCAGAGTTCCATCACCAGCTCTTCAAGATACATTTCTGATATTACAGCATTCGTAGCGGCAACCAGAGCGGACGTAAATCCTCCCGAAAAACTAGAGTTAGATGAATACGCGCTGAATTACGTTAATACTAAACTTCCTAAAACATTTGAAACAAATCCCGCCGCATATAAACAATTTATTCAGACGTATGGTACTCATTACTTTACTACAGCAAACTTTGGTGGTTTCATTAGAATGGTATTTGAGACTAATACCGCGTACTTTAACAGCAAGTCCGAAAGCGAAATTGAAGCCAATGCAAAAGCTTCCTATATGAAAATGGTGTCAGTGAGCGTTGGGGTCAGCTCTTCGTCTGGAAACGTCGATGAAAGTTTTACATCTAATACGAAGTCATCAATCAAGTACTATGGCGGTGATTTGAACGTTTTAGCTAGCGGAGGTCTATCTAAATGGCAGCCAACAGTTGAGGGTGACCCTTGGCTTTTTACTGGAAAGTTGAAGCCTATTAGCGACCTGATCAAAGACCCGGCTAAAAGATTATCTATGGAGCGCGCCGTTAAAAAGCATTTGTTACAAGCTTATATTACGGAACAGGAGACACTCATCAACGTTGCCAGAGCCAAATCCGACAATTCTGTAATTAACTCACTTTTATCCCGCGTCGCCGCGCTAAAAAGAAAGTATAATAACAATCTTCTCGACAAATTTAAAACTATCGTTTACATTCCACAAAACGACAATAGCGACATTGACGCTTTAGCACGCGATTTACAAGAATATGTATCTGTGCCATCATGGTTTTTGACCAACACACAGATGTGCTTGTATTGGAAGGGGACATCGGACTGGTATCAATGTAACGGGAATGGTAATCAAGGTCTGTGCGCCATAACCAATTCTATGACGCCATGGTACATCGACTGGACTAACTGGAGAGCTGGAGGATGCATGATGCAATGGGCCATTATTTCGGCCAACTTTCCAGCCTGGTTTAACGATGTAAAAATATGCTACCAGTTTTACGCCGAGATTGACATAAGGCAGTGTGGTGGCAATGCAGGTGCCGTGTATTGTGCAAATGTGAATAACTACACTCCAGAATACTTTGACGACACAGGTGACCGTAACGGGGGCTGCAGGATGCGTTGGATGCTTCAAGTGCCCGACACAGCCCCGTACTGGATGAAAGCTGTGCATATGTGTTATAACTGGGTAGCAGATGGTGATATTGCTCAGTGTGGCGGGGGAGCACCAACAAGCCAATGCGTTGTGGCCAACCAGTGGACCACGTATTATCTGGACTACAGTGGAATGAAATGGCAGGGTGGCTGTAAAATGAGTTGGGGCTTAAAAACAGTCTACTGACGCACTTAAAATGTTGTTCGGAACGTGCGCCAATGAATAAAGAAAAATTGAAATGCATTCAGCTTTGAGACTATCTCTATAAACTAATATGTTGCGTATTTTATTTTAATTTAAAACTTTGCATTTTTACTTTCTCGTATACGAAGTATAAAGAAAAAATTTTAATCGTGCAAAAAAAAACAACAAAAAAAAAACAAAAAACAAACAGATTTTTAGAAATTTCGACATTTTACACCTCCTTGAGTTGGATGTGTTTGTATGTGCATG
Source organism: Physella acuta (assembly GCF_028476545.2). Lineage (NCBI taxonomy): Eukaryota > Metazoa > Mollusca > Gastropoda > Physidae > Physella > Physella acuta. Next base: position 1,001,567 of record NW_026731982.1, on the reverse strand, counting down.
TGTGTGTTTGTGCTTGTGTGTGTGTTTGTGTTTGTGTGTGTGTGAGTCCGACCCATGGAGTTTTTTAAACCCGATTACTATATATCTTCTGAAAGTATTAAAAACAACTTTTTAATTATAAACTGTTATGTAATAGTGACCAAAAGAGAAGAAAACAAATGATTTTCTATAAATAAAATAAAACGTGAAGATTAAAATTACTATAAAGAAAAGTGTCAGTTTCTTCCTTAATATTAGTTAATTATCCATTAGATAATACATTGACACACACTTTTCTTTATAGTAATTTAAATAGTAGTGTATTATTATAGAAACAGGATATTACCCATCCCCACCCATTTACACCGCTGACATTTCCTCCCGACATCGCCCCGGAGTAATTAGCCCCCTATTAATTACCCCCTTTCAATTACCCCCTCCCCTTCCGCCCAGTAGGACTATACCCACCTAGGTACAGCTAGGGCTAGGGCTAGGGCTAGGGCTAGGGCTAGGGCTAGGGCTAGGGCTAGGGCTAGGGCTAGGGCCTTCTAGGGTTAAAACTATAGCTTTTCTAAATCTAATATATAAAGCTCAATTCTGTACGTAACATGTAATAAGTTTGTCGTTGACATACTTGGATGGATTTAAGTGTTAGATTATTATCGTGCTCATAGTCTAAATTTATGAGTTAAAAAATTACTATTGAAAGTATTGGGAAATAATTTTCATTTTTCAAACTGATTGTAATAATTGTCGGCGTGTTCATTAAACACAATTTAAAAAAAAATATCATCTTTTACAAAAATTCTAATTATGTCTGAAAATTATTTATATTTAGTCCTTTAGCACTTACTTCCCTTTGATAAATTAGGAAAACACAATTACTTCCCTTTATAAAACATTGCATTAGTGGAAAATAATTTATTTTTTATTACTTTGTTTTGGTGTTGGGAAAAAAAATAATTACATAATTAGCGGGGATCGATCAAGTGCAAATGCTGTAGGTATGTTACGGTTACGCTTGGAGTATTATAATTGTTCATTAAATTGAAACAGGCGCGTCCGCCGGCTCCCCACCAGGGTTCAATTTGGCGCTCTGGGCTATCCTGTGAGCGCTATGGTGCATAATTTCGCTTTAAACAGTGCGATAGAGTATGGATAAGAAAGGTTACTATAGTCTTTAAGTGAATCGAATCCGGGCGTCCTCTGGTGCCCAGACAGGGTGCTATTTGGGGCCCTGGGCCTCCCGTGTTCGGTTTGGCGCCTACGTTCGTTTAAGTGAGTGCAAAAGACTATGAATAAGTTGGGGTACTATAGTCGTTTATTAAAATGAGAAGTGAAACAGGCGATTCCGCCCCGGGCTAGACTGTGAGCACTTTGTGTTTATGTTCGCGTTAGTGTTTTCTTTGTGTTTAGGTTGGGTTTGCGTGAGTGGTTGCGTTTTGATTTGGTTCGTTTTTGTTCTTTCTTTTTTCATTTTCGTTTGTGTTTTTTCAATGGGTTTGTATTTGTGTTTGTGTTTGGTTTTGCGTTTGGATTTGGTTTGTTTTCATTTGCTTTTTCATTTGTGTTTTTTTCTTTGGGTTTGTGTTTGTGGTTGGTTTTGCGTTTGGATTAGGTTTGTTTTCGTTTGCTTTTTCGTTCTTTTTTCTTTGTGTTCGTATTGGTATTTGTGGTTGGGTTTGTTGTTAGGTTTTTGTTTTCGTTTGCTTTTTTATTTGTTTTCTCTTTGTGTTTGCATTGGTGTTTGTGGTTGTGGTTGGGTTTGTTGTTAGGTTTTTGTTTTCGTTTGTATTTGTAATTGTGTTAGCGTTATGTTTGCGTTTTGTTATTTAGGTTTTGGTTGGTTGTGGTTTGGGTGGGAAATGCCGGGTTTATGAGGATTAATAAACACACAGGTAATGGTCTTTAACAGAAACGTTTTTCACAGAAGCCAGAGCAGGGCCTGGGCGGGACGGCTAGTAGTTTTCTAAATTGTAGTGTATCATTTATTATCTCCTAATTAGTGCATTATTGTATAAAAGCTTGCTATTACAACGTTTTTCATCACATTTTTTTCACTACTTTTCCTTTTTTTATAATAGAGTTGCAAGACTAAAAAGCCTTTGCACACCTAATGAGCGTGACGACGCGTGTATAATACCTATTATAGAAAATTTATGAGGCAACCAAGTCAAATTTAATGTTATGTTGCATTGTCTTCATGTCTTGACCCACGTACTAACTACGAATCGTATCTGATTTTTAGAAGCGCCATTATTTGTGGGCGAGAAAACGGTATCATTATTATAAATTACCTCTTTTAAATTAGATTTTGAGATATGAAAACAATGTGAATGAAATATTTCATTTCTTGATTGGAAGATTACACCATTGGTGTTTGTTTATCTTAAACCAAAATCAAAACCAAGATCAACAACTCAAGTTCAAATTTAACAGGAAACGACAAATGTCATTGACAACTTATTTTTATCCAGAATCGTCAAATTTACCAGATTTAAGTTATTGCACATTGATAAAAACATAATTGAAGTCTTACTCCAAATCCTTGCATAAAGGTCAAACATCACAAAAGTCGCATTTTTAGGTTCTTTCTGGCGACTCTACATTGGGGAGAGGGGGGGGGGGGGGCGAAACCCCACTCCCTTCCAACCACCTCGAAGCACGTCTACCGTCTTCTTCATCAACATTGAATTTATAAAGAAAAAAATACTTTTACCAGTGTCTGACTCCTCCCCAGACATTTAAAACCACCCTCCCCCCTCCCCTTCCGTAAAAGTCTTAAAGAAACACCGGTCGCAATTGTAGATTATTGACTAAAGGTAGAGCCTACTTCTATTATATAGAGCCGTTTCCTACCTTTTAACCTCAATCATAGAGATATTGTTTCATTCAGAATTTTATCTCTAGGGGAGGAAGGCATTATATATTTGTGATGGGGGTGGGTGCAGATTATTTTATTCTGGGACTGACACTTGTAAAAGTATATATTTCCTATATATATGTATATATATATATATATATATATATATATATATATATATATATATATATATATATATATAGGCCTATATATATATATATATATGTATATATATATATATATATATATATATATACATATATATATATATATATATATATATGTATATATATATATATATATATATATATATATATATATATATATATATATATATATATATATATATATCTTTATAAGTATTTCATTTTTTCTGGGTGGGGGGGGGGGTTAGATGTTATTTTCCTACCAGAAGAGATGCATAAAAAAAGCTCTGCACGCAGCCACTTTCAAGATTAAACAACGTTGGTATTTTAATTTTATGTTTGCTCTAGACTCAATCAAGGCATTTTATTGCGTTTATTATTCCGGCTTTAGAATTTTTCCCACTATTTGTGCAGTATGATGTCATGTTTTGTTTTTCGTTTGACTGCGAAGGTTTTTACTTTGCTTGTAAAAGCGTTCCAGACAATGTATGTAAAACGAACACTTAATTAATGTTTTAATAGAACATAGCAGAAACAAATTTACATTTAGTAATTGTTTTGTTATTATTGATACCGATAATTGTTTCATATACTTACTAAACATAATGACAAAAATAGAGTAACTTAGCTATTTGCTGTTATTATAATAATAAGTATAAACGAATAAAAAATAATTTAAAATAACCGAATTGTTTTGTTGACGGTATTTTACGACATGCAAATACTTTCACTTTTAACTTTCTCCGATAACTAGTTTTAGAATCATAATTCCGTACTAAAAAGACACATGCGCCGTTTTATTCAGTCCACCGCTAATTCTATTTAGTAAGAGGTTATACCAGCCCCTAGGACTATGACGTTAGATCGTTGGACGGAAAACCGGTTTTTCAGCTATTTATGCATAATTTTGAAGCCAGCATTCCGGCTTGTCAAGATCAAGGGGTTAAAGTGTGTTTATTTGTATGTGCACACCATACAACGATGGTCCCCTTATCACTGACATCACTGGTGTTGTGAGGCGAGCGATGAGACCAGCTGACATCTGAGACTACGTTTTACCATTCAATGTTGTATCTGTACAGCACATATCTGTTTACATCTGTCTTCTACAGTTATGTTGTCTTAGAGATTACACGACCTGTTTGTTTTTTAAGTCAATCTAAATAAGATGTGGCTGTAAAAAAAAATGTATCATTGCTCAAGTGTCACAATCCTTTTTGCTTACTTAGATGAGCAACAAACGATTAATTACTACACATAATCGGACAACATAATTCCTTCCTTTTTTAAAGTTAAATGTATATATCCTGGAAGATTCATTTCTTTATAACACTGTGTAACCCTCACTCAGTGGGGATGCTTTTACCCACTGAGGTGTTGTGATTAAGAAGGGCTGACCTTGAGATTTAGGACACACTGACACCGAATGTTGTTGTCAAGTACTCGCTTTATTCACTACATCGAGCCATGATGGCGATGCAGCACAAGAAAAGTACGACGATTACAGATGAATACAAGAAGAACAGCAAAAAACACAAAGAGAAACAAAAAACTGTAGCCCTTCATTAGGTCTACGTCTTGGTACTGTCACCGTGTCCACAGACAGCCCTTGCGTGTGACTGACACGGCTAGGCACGAAACTACCCATAGTCCTATGTCATGGGACAGGTATAATCGCTCACAAGAGCATGCAACACAACTACACCAACAGGGCTACGGCCCCACAGGGGCCTCAACTCAATGAATTAAAACTTTTTTTGTATTCCCCATTGGCTGGTAACCATATGTGTTACAACTATATGTCATTTATGCTAGGGTTAGTGCGACTGTGTGTCATTCTAACACAAACATTGTGCATTTTTTTTATTATTACATTTAACATTTAACAGTTACTTCCCTTCAAAGTATTTAAAACACATACGTCAAATAATCCATATATTTGTTCATAAATACAGTCTAAACAAAACGGTAAGATGAAAAGAAATAAGATATTCAATATTTTATTTTTCATTTTATTTTATTAAAACTGTACAACTTGTACGATTTGAGATAAAATAGAAACGACAAAAATAATTTCTTACTGTATTTATAGAGTAAAACTATCGATATTTTAATCTACAGAAAGTTTAATTGTAAAATTTAAGTTTAAACAATGTTTGTTTCATTTTTTGTTGGAAAAAAACATTTTTTTTAAACAAACACATTTTGAAAAAATTAAATCGATAATATTCACAATACCGCGGACGACACATGGTATAAAAACATTAGCATTTGTTCATTAACAATAATAATATACAGTATCAAAACAATGTATGTTTAACACAAGTACTATTATTCTTTTGTAACACGTTGACTTATTCTAGATATACATTTTTTTAAAATAATACATTTTTAATGATCTATTATTTTCTACATTATTCTCAAGAAAATTGAAAGTAAACAGTCTGTGCCATGATAATCTTAAAATGTAACAATGTGTTAGTAGTTAGTAAGTGAGAGTGGCATCCCCTTGAAATCTGCATACATAGGAGCATAATCAAACGTATCTTTGTATGTAAGTTGTGCAAATATCCCCAGAACTAACAATGGAGTTGCGCCCTTTCTTTATTTAAATTAGGCTAGAGCTGGTAAGAGGAGCCACCCGGCCTACGTTTCAGGGGTTTAATGAAATCATGGGCCCCACCCGTTACAGCTACAACCATCACAATAGACCAACCGAATATTGAAGTACCGGACCTATTCAACACTCAAGCTACTTAACCAACGGTCATTCAAGTCACCATCAACACAAATTACCATCCTAATCTTCCTGGCAATTTAATCTAATTAGCTCACACTAATAACAGTAATTTAATGTACTTTTAACACAAACGGCCATCCTAATCTTCCTGACAATTTAATGTAATTAGCTCACATCAGTAACGGTCATTTTGTGTACAATCAAGACACACGACCATCCTAATCTTCCTGACCATTTAATTCACAACCAAATCAGCCCACACCAGATCCTGTTGCTGAACTACGGACGTTCATGGTATTTCACGTCCAAAAGTTTTAACACAGCGGAACTAAACAACATCAAATAAAAAACCAAGTCCCATACACGTTAGATTTGACATTATATCAACAGGACAAAATTAGCGGCACCCTCAGATGGTTCCATGCTGCTCTCACCGACGACACAATACTACAAGCACTTACACGTATATGTGTAAACCGCTGTCTAATGGCTATAACTAGGTTAGGGTTAAGTTAGGAAGTAATTAGGTTAATATACGGGTTATCGTCCTAACTTTGGATGTAAACTCCATAACATAAATGTATCGATCGTTCGTAGAATAGCTATTTCCTGGTTTTTTTTTTTTTTTTTTTTTTTTTTTTTTTTTTTTTTTTTTTTTTTAATAGTTATTTGTGATGTGGAGTTGTAGGGTTAATGATTACTGGGATTTAGGATTCAGTTGACATAGATTTTAAATCGTGTGGGTAAATTAATTAATGAGTTTGATCTGAACACTCTCTATTGCAATAATAAGGTTAGGGTTTAGTTAGGGCTGGGCTTGTATAGACATAGTCTAGTATGGTATGGGTGTAGGTTTGGAATAGTATAGACATGGTCTAGTATGGTATGTGTGTAGGTTTGGAATTGTAACGAAATGGTCAACGGTGGTTCGGGCTAGTAGGGTTAAGGCTTTTTCAGGTTGTTTAGATAGGGCTTCATTGTGTGCTGTAATGTTTGGTTCAAATAGATTGTCTAACAAATGGGTAACGTGATTTAAACGTTTGATCTGCACACTGGAAAACGGCTTTAAGAAGAATATGTTTGTGTCGGGGTTTGCACGTTACTGCAGCATTTTATTAGGCTTATCATTTCTACATTTTTAGATTTAAAGAGGGGGGCTGGGTTGGGCTGACAATAAAATGTAATTTAAAACAGTAGTGTTCAATACATACAATCTTGCTATACACGCAATCTAAAGAAGTAAGACAACTCACAAAATTGGTATTGTAGAATTTTTTGTATTGTTTTATAAATGTAAGATGGGAGGCAACTTGAAAGACCAGTCGTAAGTTGTATTTATTTGGTTATTTCCCCTTTAAAAGAGAAACGTGCCTGACAAAACGAATGGTAATAACATTGTATTTTTATTAAATCGGCAAAATGAAACTCAGTTGTTGTTTTTTTAAAGGTGCATCGCTATAATGTATACACTGCATTTAATATCGCAGAATGAACATAGAATAATTTTATTGTTGTGGGGTTTACATGTTACTGATATGTTTTACTATGTATATATTTTGTAGCATTAATGTTGTCCCACCGACAAACTATGTCGTTAGATACCACAGAAAAAAAATGAAAACAATCTAGAATATTCATAAAACAAGGAAGGTAAGCCTATTTTGAATATTATTAGTACATGAATTAATTGAAGATTAAATTAATACATGACGTCATTTAGGAGTGAGGGTCTGGTCTTTTGTGAGTCATCAAAAAAGCTTGACGTCATTTATGGACGTCCCTTAAATCAGAAGATTTTCCACGTGAACTGGGCACATACAGCTGTACACGTGAACACCGTGTGTCTGTCTTTTATGCATCGCTACAGCTTTCATGCTACCGCAATACAAAGTTGGGAAATTTTTGAGAAAACTCCCGTAAAAATTTCTGTCGAATGTTTGTTTAAAAATATTGGAGTGACGGCTTCCTACGGAAACGTGTAGTTGAGCGTCCCGAGACCCTCATGGTTTATCTTAGCACCCGGGGTCCATTTATAGGGTGTCCTGCACAGGGGGATAGGTGTACTACTTGAATAATCAGTCTCACTGCAATAGGGACCTCCGCCGGGGGGGGGGGGGGGTTGGGGAGATGTGCTTTATATTTAATAGTTTCGCCATTGGCACCTTGATAGTGGTTTTGTAGATAACAAACAGATATACTGCTACAGTAGTGATGTTAAACAATAGCTAAGACATGCTGTTTCGTGAAAAAAAAAACGTAGGCCTACACGTGAGCTGTAGTGCAAAAGTTAAGCAAACATTCAAATCCATTTCATGACTTATTTCCCTTTTTTAAATAGTCACGAGAAACCATTACACATACAAAGCTTTCGTGCTTCATATTCGTTTGACCTACTTGCTTTTAGTAATCATTATGACTTAACTATATTGAAGTAGAGATTTTCAAAACAGACTAATATATATGTGTGTATGTATGTATGTATATATATATATATATATATATATATGTTTACTTTAAATAACTTAAAACGTATCTAAATTGTAAAATAATATTTTGTTGTGTTGTAGAAACTAAGTCAATCACCTTGTATGTGAATAAACATAAAACCGATTAATCAAAAGATATCGATTGATACGCTAGACCAATCATATTAGAGTAAAATAAATCAAAACAATTCACAATAGGTAATTGACTAACCTCTTTTGTTTGGTAGCCATATTGTTACTACATAAGCTTCAGAACAGCATGCCTCTGTTAGCTTTAATTGCAACATTTGCTTTTATTTGAAGTTTAAATATTCAACTTCATAGTGGGTATCATAAAGAAAGTAAACAAGCTAAAGGAAGGCAAAACCCAGCCTATGCCTTGCTTGAAGAAGTGGATTTTTTGAAAAAAAAATACGTTTTTTTTGTTAAAAACATGGAGAGCGGTAAAATATATAATTACGAAAATTCTGGGGGAAAAAATATCGTGATGAAACCAATGCTACTATTAACATGAATAACTTTAGCATTATTATAAACAAAATGAAGGATCTTTTCGCTGAGAGATTTCGCTCTTACGTTTATAGTAGACCTTTTCAACACAAAAACAAATGAGAATATTTCCTATATTAGTTAAAGCTATTTATTTTATATATATATATATATATATATATATATATATATATATATATATATATATATATATATATATATATATATATAATCCTATTCAAAGATCATACTAATGACAAAAAAATGATTGTGGCTCTTTAACAACTGGGTAAATTTGTAAATTGTAACTTTTGGCTCTTCCATCTCAAAAGGTTGCCGTCTCCTGGTCTAATGTATAGTGCAAGTGTCTTTACTTACTATGTAGTGTCATAGGTTACAAATATGTGGTATTCTCTCATTTCAGAACCTTTGGCGTTTACTTTTTCTCTTTTAGATATGTAAGTAATATATAGTCAACGACACTGTCGTTCTCCTATGATAAGGTTATACATTTATTTTTGTAAAACACGTATCGAAATATGTGTTTACCAGAACACTCAGACCAACTCATAAAATACAACAAAGCTATTTAAAGAAGACACACTCGAGTAATTTTTACTTATTGGTACTTGAACGGGAAACGACAATCTTTAGTGAGTTCAAGCGGGGTTTTACACATTACATCCTGATGTATCTAGAGACAAACACTTAAATTATAATATTGGTTGTTTTACTCAGTTGTTCTTAATCTAAACATTGTGTTTGCCTCCCGGACAGGCAGAGCGTATTGTCATGTATGGTGAAATGAAAATTGATAAAACCTAGACCTCTAATCAAACTATTATTTAAGAGCAAACCCTATTGTATTACGTTGTTCAGTTCGCTTATATAAACACATGCTGCTAGTCTCAATTTCTTCTAAAACAGACACGAAAGTCCCACAAGCATGTTGGAAACTCATGTGTCATGTTAATGTGTGATACATATTTTTGAAAGCAGACAAGACAATGTGTGTTGTGTTCCGTCGCTATTTTTTTTTTAAATCACGTGTGTCATTTACTAAACATTATCGAAATACGCATACAACCCACACAATATTCGTTACTTGATTATTTTGATGATGTGTTATAAAACACAAAACATGTTTTGTTATTAGAATAAAACTACTGATTGAACCTAGAGTTGAAAAATTAACTTTATACTGAGTAATAGGGCACATTTTGTCTTTCAATGTATAAAGCAACTATATACCAGATAAACTAGTTTATTGGAAATTTTAATATGAAGATTTTGACATTTGCATAAACAGCTAAAACGTTGTTGTTTGTAGACATAACTAACCCAACAGGATGAATAAACCAGCACTACTTGAGCTCATGTCCTTAGCTGGTAGACCAATGGTTGTACTTCCTTCAACGACTCATCCAATGTATTGGTGTATCTAAAAATAGAATTTAAAAAAACCCAACAATTTTACATGGCGGGCGTAACCACTAATGTCAATGTACGACATGCATGTTTTATTGTGTATTTGGTATTCTTTCTTTCAGTAATAACTAGCACAAACTATATCTTAAGTGAGATTTTTTATCACAGAGGCAAATTTCTTTAAATGATTTAAATATTTTTAAAAATCGTCAATTAATTATGCTAATTTTTATCACTATAGGCTTCATATTTTTAAAATAGATTTCCGAACATTTATAAAAAAACTAGAGACATTTTAATTGATTTAGATTCTCTAATTTAACCTAAAATGAAACCCATGCACCAGCCTTAGAAAAATTGCTCATGTTATATCATTCTTCTTTGGGCCGTTTTGATATTATAATGAATATTTTATACTATTTAGATAATGCATAAATGGCACAAAACTATATAACATTTTTAATGGTGTAAACGCTGTTCAACTAACTAAAACAGGCAAGGTTATTATTTTAAAAAAGGCTTAAAGTCATTGAGCCTGTCTAGCAAGGAAACGATTTTAAAGTATCTAATTTAAAACAAACTGAAACGGTAATATAAACATCAAATTGCAATCTGCCTTGAGTAGAATACTTCATTATAATAAAGACATGGTTTATTAGATTCAATATGTGAGAAACATTTTGTTCTAAAAATAATAATGTTAAAACTACTGAATTATTTTTCAAAATCAAAGCAGGTGTTTATTCGGTTGAACCAGAATGCTCGGATGAAAAATGGATGTTTCCCAAAACGATCAAGATGAAATTGCTGAATTATTTATGCGAAGTGGAGCAGATACCAATAGTGTTCGATCACATTGTCTAGATACACTTATGATTTCATCACTTTACGGACCAGATAAAACCTCTGAAGTGCTGATAAAGAGCAGCACAGAAGCAAATCACATTGAATTACATGGCCAAGATACACTAATGCTTGCTTCACAAAAAGGTCATTATGAAACTGCTGCATGGTTGATAAAGAACAGAGAAGAAGTAAATCGCATCGATTCTAATAGTTGGGATGCACTAATGCTAGCAACTTTTTACGGACATGATAAAATTGCTGAATTGCTTATCAGAAACGGAGCAGATGTTAAACGTGTGCAAGTAAATGGTTGGGATGCACTAATGCTTGCAGTAGCTAAAGGATATAATGCAATAGCTGAATTGCTGATAAATAACGGAGCAGATGTAAATCGCTTAGAGTCAGATGGTCTAGATGCACTAACTCTTGCTTCAGCATCAGGACATGATCAAATTGCTCAGTTGCTTATCAAATGTGGTGCAGCAGTTACTCGTACTAAACCAGACGTTTGGGATGCATTAATGATTGCTTCACTATACGGAAATGATAAAACTGCTAAAGTACTTATAAAGAGCGGCGCAGATATCAATCGTATTGATGCTGATGGTTGGAGTGCACTAATGTTTGCTTCAGCTGAAGGATATATTGAAATTGCTAAATTGCTGATAAAGAACGGAGTTGATGTAAATTGCATTAATTCAGATGGACAAAATGCACTAATGCTATCAACTATTTATGGGCATGATAAAACTGCTGCATTGCTTATAAAGAGCGGAGCAGATATTAATTATGTTGAAAATGGCGGTTGGGATGCACTGATGATTGCTTCACATTATGGACATGAAACAATTACTGAAATACTTATAAAGAGCGGAACAAATGTAAATCGCATTAATTCGGATGGACAAGATGCATTGATGCTGGCATCATCTGAAGGACACGATGGAATCGCTGAATTGCTGATAAAGAATGGAGCAGATTTAAATTACATTAATAATTTAAGTTGGGATGCACTGAACTTGGCAACTTTTTACGGACATTATAAAACTGCTGAATTGCTTATAAACAGTGGATCAAATTTTGATCGTGTTAAAAATGACGGTTGGGATGCACTAATGATAGCTTCTCAAAATGGACAAGATAAAATGGTTGAATTACTAATAAAACGGGGAGCAGACTATCTCGTGTTGAGCCAGGCGGTTGGGATGCACTAATGATTGCTTCACGATATGGAAATGTTAAAACTGCCGAATTACTTATCAAAAGCGGTACACATGTTAAACGCGTAGAATCAGTATTCCGGGATGCACTTGTACATGCTTTTAAAAATGCTGAAACGCTAAAGAAGAGATGTTCTAATACACTTATCAATAAAAGTTGTAAAATTGAATTGAATAACTTCAATACAGGAAATGGACAAACCAGAACTGAAGAAAAACTTGTATTTTCACAACTTTCAGCCATCTATTTATTGGATGTAATGTGTCTGGCTTTTGAAAATAATCACATAAGCATTTTAGCTTTAGTCTGGAAGATTTTTGAAACATATTTGTGTACTACAAGTCTGCAAGTTACGATCAGAAGTTTGTGCTTGTTTTTTAAGCACAGTAAGTATTGTTTACTTCTTTTAATACCGGAGCACTTTTGAGATAAATATATTTAAAACGTGTACATTAAATTTGTGTATTTAAATTCCCAGAATTGCGCAGAGAAGGAATAAATGATTGCGAAAACGAACTGAATGACTCAAACATTATTGAAATAAAAAACACTTATTTTCAATTGTTTAACAAGTAAGTCGGACTTGTAGCGCCTGAAAACACATTAATCAAATGAACTATTTTAAAGTAATATCTATTATCACAATTCTAAGTATTGTATGTAAGTAAACTAAGAGATAGGCCTACTAGATACTATGAATATAATTATAATTTAAACCTACATATAAATACACTTATCTAAACACTTTTAACTTTTACGCCATAAGGTGACATGAGAAATAATTCTCCTTGCTTAATAGATTTGACAAATTATATAGGAAAACATCTCACACAGCAGATAACAATATCAGACTTTCTAAAATAAAATTACTTAAGGATAAATAGAAGCAAATTTTCAATTGTGTAATAAATAATGCAAAATAATTAATACATTTAGAATCCCCGTAAATACACATAAAGTAGGAGTTATCTCCCTTATACTTTCTCGAATTTTTTTACACTGAATAAAATGATCCGTTGAAGGTGAGATACAATGGTACTAAAATTAACACATACAAACTCACTGAAAAACATTGGAAAGCCTGTTTTCCATATTACGCATAATATGTAGAGAGTATAAGAAATCTGGATCTAGAACATATTTTGCCTGATTATAAACAAGTCCCTTATACTCCGTAATATGATGAAGTACTGAGGTGATGTTTGTGCACTGTTACAATACTTCCTTTATACTCTGTATACCAGAAGGTAAAATTGCAAACAGACAATTTAATGGCAATTCTAACATAATTATGCAATAAATAGGTAAACATAAATGATTTTCTTCAAAAATATAATACACTGTGGTTTAAATAGCTGTTGGTCACTTCTTAAATTCTATTAACGATATTCAATAGAACAGATATATTTAAATATATTTAAATCTATGAGACTTGAACGTGTAGTGGGGTTTTCTACAATAGCTAAACTCTCTAAGTATGTGGGTTAAATATACTTCAACTAACCCTAATGAGAAGGATAAATCAAATAGTTTTACCTAAATACACTGTTCAATAACTTGTCTGTGCAGTTTCTATGTTACCTTATTTATATTTAAGAAAAATCATTTAAACGTTAATTGTGCGTGATTTAGTTAGACTGCTATAAATGACAATAAATGTACATTGTCCATTTTAGCAACGATATTATAAAAAAAGTCACCAAGCAATACAATTTACGCTGTTAAATTTATTAGTCTATTTTAGATAGAATTTTTAGCTTACATGTAATCATTTAACATTTTGTATTGACTGTCTAAATATATATTTCTAACAATACAGATCGATTAGCTGTTATGCTATTATTAGGGTTCTTGCTCATAATAATCAGGTAGGTCACATTTCTGCTATTAATATAAGTTAAATTTCAACTCTATTACAATAAACACTCAGTTTAAGAAGATGACATACTTTACACTTACGATTAAGGCACTAATACAAAACTCTAATTTGTTTTTGTCTACACATTTTGTATTCACAACAATCCATACAATTTGGTATTCAAAAATTATCATCAACATTGAATACACAATATTTTTTGGCCTCTGTCATGTAATTTCCTGCGTCTGTTTACCTTGCCATGTTCGCTTTAGTATTTAAGTTTCGTCATCGGCCAATGAGGACTGATACAGATGAAAAAATAGTAATACTTCTTTCTGACAAGTTTCAAAATTTAATTAAACTTTCGTTTTTTTTCTATTTAGGAGATTGGTGATAGAACTGACTTGGTTCTTTTATAGTTTAGGCATATATATATATATATATATATATATATATATATATATATATATATATATATATATATATATATATATATATATTAACTTTACATTTAAATATTAAAATCCGTGGTTGTAATGTTTGTAAACATTTTCTTTTGAAGATAAGCTGTCTTTTTGCTTAAAATGTAAAAATGAAACAAAAGTATTTTACAATATCTACTTAATAAGAGTCAGGGGGGTTAATAATTTCCTTACGTCGACTAATACATCATGTTTAATAAAATTGCAGACATCAAGCTGTGGAGAGTTGCTGAACTTTGTTTCTGATGTAATGTCTGAGTTTTCAAACATGAGAGACTTTGACGCTTTACATTTCTTCATGTACCAGAGATGTCTGAAGACAATTTACTCTGCTCTAAATAAGGGAAACAAACAGACGTTTTTCTCTTTACTCTTTCAACTTAAGTATGCGGGTAAAACATTTACACTTTACAGGTTAATTGTAAAATGGATATTTATTTTACTTTAACAGTAAAAAAAATAATTTAATCATCATTCTGAATTCACCAAATGTCCAGACATTATCTATCAAGGCAAGGCACAGCTATGTTAATATCCGGTGATAATTTTTTTTATAATATAGCCAACCCTTAAACAACACACGGGAGCATTTGGGTATTCGACGTTCACCCTCTGGTAGAGAAGATTTTTTAAACATTTTAATTAACACAAAAAAGCTCATGCAGATCTGCACAAAGACATAAATCAATTATAACATTCTTTTAAAAAGTACGTAAACACATTATTTACTCTCTTGTTACATATCATCGTCACAGATATAACATCGAAAAACTTAAAAGATGAAAATCTTCTGGATACAACAGCACCAGGTTTTACTTTGTCTTTAATTCGTGATATGCTGAGTCTGTTGATTAGCGGTAGTCATTATAATACAGAATTTGCTTTGGTAATTACAGCAAAATTAGATTTTTTTACTGTTACTCATTTTTAAAATGTATTTGGGTTACACAATTACAATGGGCATTTTTACTCTTGCGACAAAAATGACAATCTTTAGAAGTTTTTTTAACACTAACGTTTGACCCAAGACGACCGAATCCTATAAAGTGAATAATATTTTGCAGCGTTTGGCCGAGATGGACTTTGTAAGGATACTAACAGACTTTCTCATCTCTCATAAAGACGTACAGGTAACGTTATTTTGAAAGAAAATTTTAAAGTTTTCGATGTTTACCGAAATGAAGATGTTCATTGTTTAGAGTCGTGTTGACTATATTATATTTACAGATCCTTACTTCTCACCGCTTAGTATATACCCCATTTGGTTGAAACAGACCCTGCTGTTTAGTTACAGCTGTAGAACGTAGATATACCTCAACATCTAAAACAGTTAGCTGTGGTAGTAAACTAATAGTAAACCAATAAATTAATTAGAATGTTTAAAATTACAGAACTCTCAAACTAAATGGATCGTTAGTAAAGTTGTTTTCATACTACATAACATTGCAAGAAGAAATGGGGCGAGGAAATACTTCTCAGTAAACAACACATACAATGTAAGTTAATATTACAATAAAGTAGTAGACGTTATATGTGTGTAGGCTTACATAGGTAGTCAATTATGTAACTGTAAGCAAATGTTTTTTTTAAATGTAGTTTTTTTTTCTAAAATTTAGATGTCGCTGTGTCATCTAAAATACATAATTTAGGATTAGAAAAATTATTAAAATGTATCTTCTAAATGTAGTAATATTGCTAAAGTATAAATATTGTAATAAACAATCGTTGCCATCAAAACAATGAACATTTTAATCATGTAGCAAATGCGTGTACAAATATGTATAATTTAGCAAACTATGTATGCAGTATATTTTACATTTTTGTCTGTGTCAACTAAATACAAAGTAGAAAATAGCAACATAATATGTGCTTATAATAGAGCAAGTGTTTGATTTTAATTTTAGAAAAATGAAGCCATATCATAAACTTTTGTTACTTAAGTTTTGTAAACTTATAATGAACCCGTTATTATGCCAATGATATATGCCTTACGAAACATTCTGAATATCTAAATAAAAGGACATAATATAAAATCGGTCAATTATGAAAATCGGAACCTTTGTCATGAAGGATCATATGTTCTTGTAAGGGTGGTTCTGATTAAAAAGTTAGTAGTTTGTTTTTGCTTTTAAATCAGAAATACAATTTGGAAAAGCACATATTATTGTGAGTACAGCGTATTAACACGTGAGTAAAGGATGTGTACTATTTACATTAACATTGAATATATCTGTGATATTAAATACATTCAATTAAAATGATATTTGCCAGTAAGCTATTTATTCTTTAACCTAAATATGTAGCGCAATAAAAATAAGAAAATAACGTAACTAATTTCCGTAGGATTCTGTTTGTAGGATGTGCCTTAGTTTAGTTTACCAAGCTCTGCCTTGTTCGAAGTGTTTCTTCCAGACATTTTTCTCCAAGAGGGCAATTGATATTATTGGGGGGGGGGGGGGGCGGACACTTTTTTTCCGGGGAGGGGGCGCTCAGTAGCTAAATTACTTTTTTAAAGAAACAAGCAAAACGCGCTAAACAAAATAACTCAATTTCACCTTTTCAATTCCCTATTATTTCATTGGGATTTTCAAAAATACATTTTAGCAAACCATTTCACTTTGTAAAATAACTCAAAATACTGAACTTTTGAAAACTAGAATACAATAAATATATCATTGCATATCTTTACAAACAATCTATTTTATACTCTCTAGGTTGTTAAAAACATGGAATTTGAAGAACAAAACCTATCAACAATGACAACACTTTTACTATTGAACATAAAAGACGATTCTGTCACAGATACAGAGGCAATAAGTAGTAACCTTACACTTTTCTATTAAGCAAAACATGTGTCTGATTATAATAAATTGCAATAATTTATAATTTGGTGTTAAACATATAGCCCTACGATATTTTATATGCATACTGGTTTGCATGATAAATGGTATTTTTATAGCCTAATATATATTAGAATAGTCATTAGCATAATATTCAGAATCATTTAATTATTCATATAAAACTGTTAATTAATTAAGCGTATGATTGTATGTCACATTGCATTGACAACAGGTATTGACTTTTGTGTCAAGTTTGAAATAAATATGCCCCACAGAAGAGCGTAGAATTACGTTCACTATTTTATTCTTATAACCAATGGTCGAAGCATGACAGAAGCACTTAGAATAAAGTAAAGGGGATGTAAGTATAACTTGAAACACTTTCTAAATATATATATATATATATATATATATATATATATATATATATATATATATATATATATATATGTATATATATATATATATATATATATATATATATATATATATGTATGTATATAAATACACATTTAGAAATTTTTTCAAGTTATTATCAGACGTATTATAAAACTAAACTTTTAATATGGGTTTTATTGATGGAGGGTTACTTCCCCTACCCTTGGGGCCTACGCCTATAGCATTATAGAACATACATTAATAGTGACATTTATTATGTTATTTCTATCAACATATACATTAATACAATCTTATAATTGATGTGATTATTTCAGAGTATGTATTAAATGTATTATAGATAATTCAAAATGTTGTGTGAAAGAAACATTAATGCGAGACGTTTTAAAGAATGAAGAGGAGCTAGGAGGATATTCACGGTCTGAACTGCTTCAAGGTCTGGCTAATATCTTTGAACAAAATGAGAATGAGTTACAAGAGGTGTAGACTGTACTTTTTCATACTATAAAAGTCTGTTTAAAAATTTCATTTGTCATAAAAATATTATATCTGTTCTAATCTAATTATACCGATCATTTTTAGTTGATTTTACTAGAGTGTATCATTAAAGTAATTGACGATTTTATGCTCACATACAATACACATATATGGTCAGATGCTTCAACTGTATCCACACCTAAAAGAAATACTAACACATGATGATCCTGATGAACAAATATTTACGACACAATGTTTGAGAGAACTAAGTAGAAATAAAGAGGGAAGTGAGAAAATCATCACAGACAAAGAATTAAATTACACGTTAAATACATTAATGAATAGCAATAATAAAGATCTTTTAGCTAACGTTCTTTCAATATTTTGGAGAGCTGGGCGCACAACGGGAATGTTGCCATCTAAAACTGGTAGGAATTGCATTATATTTGTTTTATTTTAGCCAATACATTTAGTCTTCTTCTTCGTTCTTAACTATTTTTGTTGAAGGGGATCGAGATTTATGTGCCAGTGGGTTTGAACTCGAGACTTTGTTCGAATTTATCAACCATGAGCTTTTTGCCGACTCGACCACACTTTCAACACAATTAAGCGTTATGTGTCAACTGGTTATGCGCCATTGAGGCTATTGACTCCGATTTCAGCCTGCTTTTCTTTTTGGATTTGCTTCCATAGCCTTTGTCCAACCAAGAACAAACTACAAGGCAGCAGTTCTTTAATTTTGGAGATGTCTCTCCTAGAAGAGTGGCTGTCCCCAGCTAACGAGCTTTACCGACTCGACCACGCCGAACCCTATACATTTATTGAATGTAAACTAAAATTCAACGTAAATATTACAATGAATCAGAGTTTCTGCTAGGCATCTGCTCGGGGGGGGGGGGGGGAGGAGGTCTGTCCCACTAAAGAAAACCTACCGCCCCCACCCCCTACAACGAAATGGAATTTATATAGAAAATTTATCATATTAACAATGTGGCCTTCCAGCCCCCCCCCCCCCCCCCCCGTAAATTTTACCCCCCCTCCCCGAAAATTTCAAGTACCCTCTCACCGCGAAAAAGAAACACTTTATTGAATATTGATGGTCATTCTACTAAATTATTAAGTGCACACTATCTTACTCGTGAAATAAATCATCTTTTAATGAACTCAGATGTGTTTCTGTCTGATGAGTTCCCCCAAAAATTTGAAGTAAAACCAGTCCCATTCGCACAAGGAGGTTTTGGTAGCGTCCATCTTGTTGTCGATTTAGACCAACCAGTGGATGAAAAGTTTGTTGCAAAGAAAACACATGCAGACCCAAATAACCAAAAGAAGTGGATGGTACGTAATGGGCGGTAATATAATTTCTAGTGTCAGATCATTGTAGCGTCAGATTTTATATTTTACTATATTTAAGCAATGTGTCACACGTAAACGTTTAGCATACTATAAACTAGACTAGGCATGCTGCCCAGCTTCGCTTAGGCTTTCGAAAACATTGAGAATTTGAATGCTTAATTAATTCGCCCGAGGGTCGGTCTACGACCTCAAGAGTTATGAAGAGGTTCCTCCGTGGACATTTTTTTTCGATTTATAGCTCATATAAGGTACCGGTCAGTCGAGGTCAGTTTTGACCCCTTCATCGTAGACTTTTCGGCCAACCGGCCCCCGTGCTCTGTCGCCCCAAGGCAAGATCCTGCCAAATTTGAAGCGCCTGCGGCGCCGGGAAGTGCCTTATCGGACACCCGACAATCTAGATCTAGATCTAGAATCCTAATTGAATTTTTTTTTAAAGTTTAGTCCGAGCAAAATTTAAAAAAAATACATTAACCAAGTTGACTTGGTGGGTCTCGAACCCGCACCACCTGCGTGGTTTATAGTACACTAACATCTCCGCTATTTAGGCACCTTATAAAATACAGAGAATGAAAGACGTATTTTAAAATCTTAACTTACGCGAATATGCCTATTCTTTCAAATTAATTTTTTTTATCCCAAATTAGCCAGTTCCAAACAAAGATTTTGTATAAATAAATGTTATGAGTTTAGGCCGGAAAAATTGTATTGTATACATTTCATAGTGTACGTAGATCTAAATCAAATTTGAATGAAATAGTTCATTTCTTTTTTATTCTAAATACGGCAGATGACGTCATTAGTAAGCAATAGTGTCGTCACAGTTTTATGCGTTCTTTTACACATCTATTAATGCTTTTCCGGTTGCATAAATAATACTGTTTCTCTATATTCGAATACGCCTTGATTTTTTATTTTTCTTCTTGAAATAAAATTGTGGTTATACATTTAAAACATCTAACATATTATTTTCAACAAAAGTCCGTATAAAGTTCTCCATATATCGCTGCCGTTTCTGACGTGATGTCCGGCGAAAATTTTTTGCGGACAGAGAGAGAGAGAGAGAGAGAGATGTGCGAACGTGGCCCATTATAGTATTAGATATTTGTCTAACTTCAAAAAGATTTATTTTAAAATATTTAATGCCCTTCCTTGTGAGCAAGAATCTCTTTCGCACACATTGTGTTGTATATATATATATATATATATATATATATATATATATATATATATATATATATATATATATATATATATATATATATATATATATATATATATGTGTATATAAAAGTAATGCTTATTTTATACATTTTTTTATTAGGACAGCTTTGAATCAGAGGCTTCGATTTTAATTAAACTGAAACATAAAAACATCGTCGTGTTTCATGGGTATCAAAAGAATGAAAGTGAAATCATTTTATTTTTGGAGTACATAAAAATGGTGAAATATATTGTATTGATAACAATTATGGTATTGTTTGTGCATGTGAATAGATGAATAAATTATTCGTTTAATAATATAATTTTATTTTTAGGGTACTCTCTCCACGTTCATCAAACAACACAAAAGACTCAATGAAGCTTTGACAAGGCAGTTTACAATTCAAATTCTAAAAGGTGTGAAATATTTACATGAAAACAACGTTTTGCATTTAGACATCAAAGGTAGGTTAAGTGGAAACATGATTTTCTTAAATATTTAAAATTTAAATATGTAATATTTTAGTAATTATTGATTAAATACACCGTAGAAGTAGCTTTTTTCAGAATTAAATAATCAAAATTATGTTTTTAATTCTTTTTTTATTATAAAAGTAAACGTTAATTTTAATGTCGATTTTAACAGGAACAAATATTTTAATGGTGGATGAATCAAACATAAAACTAACAGACTTTGGTTTATCGACAATCCTAAACGAGGAAAAAGGTGTTGAAGCAGAAAGGGGCACAACTCGATACATGGCACCTGAGATGATTAACTGCCCTGATGGGAGAATATTTAAACATGCAGGAAGTTTAGACATATGGTAATAATTATTTATTAAAAGACTAATTAACTTTCAATTTTAAAAATGAATAAACAAATTCTAAAATATGTTTGTCATTTTTAGAAAAATCAGTAGCAATAACGCGTGTATAAGTGTACAAAGTTCCTTTTGATTAATTGTATCAGTCAGAAGCATTTTTTTTAGTTACCTTAAATGTTTAAAATTTCAATTTAATTTCTTGCGCTTCGTTGTCTTTTACAATATACGTTTGGTGTAGTTTATTTTGTAACACATGTTAATATTATTTCCCAGGAGTGTGGGGAGTACAGTTGTAGAGATGATAACTGGATCACCACCAAACTCAACAACCACATCAGCCAAAGTACTTTTTAAAATCGCTATGCTGCAGAGACCAAAGTATGAGCTGTCAATCACAGCGTCAAAAAACCTGAGAGATTTTTTAGAAAAGACATTTACACCTGAAGCAGAACAAAGACCATCAGCAGAAGATTTATTGAGAGAAGACCCGTTTATAACAGGCAGTTTATAAATGTTTACTATTATTGTGCGATTTTTTGCGAATTAATATAATGCATTTCTTAAAGGTAATATTGAACGATTTAAACACATAGTAACATTTTATTTTACGTTACTAATTTTTGAAAGTGCCAATATAAAATACATTAAATACATCATTATATTAAATATAAACAGGATAATGTTAGTTAAATGTTTTTAGTTTATGGGAATATACATACATTTTATATACATATAAAATATAAGCATGATAATGTTAGTTAATGTTTCTAGTTTATGGGAATATACAGGTGTATGAATTTAGAAGTAGGCCTATGCATACCAAGTGTAAATAAGAATTATAAGCTATTGTACATTAAAAATGTACTCCAACTCACTTTGTGTAATATATTAGCCCCTGAACATTGTAATACACTTTGTAACTATTGATTTGTATTTGAGCTTTTAGGATCTAGTTTATTAAAAGGTGTTACTATAAGAGATGTTATTTGTTATGGTAAAATAAAATAGTTATATTAGAGAACACGCTGGGTAAACAGTGAAATAAAAACGTAACTGATTGAGGATACGCTCTTGAGTTAAATCGTCATAGAGCGTACGTCAACAGGAAACGGCACTCCTTTATTTAAAGTGGGTTTTTGCATTGCACATCCGCAAACAATATATGTATCCTCAAACGTGTTAGTTTTTAGATTCGGATACAGATAGAGATACAGATGCAAATACAGATACAGATATACTCAATAGATGTGAAGGGGGGAGCCGAATGGGCCTTTGTAATCGAATATTCATTTTGCTCTTAAGCTCTCCCCCCCCCCCCCCCCCACCCTCTTTCAGCTCAGAAATATATTTTTGCTCTTATTAAATAAATTAAATGCATCTGGTCATAGCGATGACCACACTACCCCTTTTACATGCCATCGTTAAGAAACAGCTTGATGCAAATACTAATATCTGACACAACAATTGTACTAGCCTGGTAGTAAACTTACCCAGCTTTACATGTACTTTTGTATAGAGAATTTGTAGTCTTTATAAAACGACTTGAATTATTATTTCAGAATCAAAGAGCTGCAGCCACGCTCTCTACGGGACAGGTTATTAAAATGTATGCCCACGTAAGCCCGGTAGCCCTTGCCTCACATTATTTATATATATAATTCTCTTCTGGAAGACACTAGAAAAAATAAAATACTTAAAAAAACTTTTTTAAAAACCACGTTTTTCTTGTGGAATAAAAAGTAGAAAATAAATTTTCATACATTTGATGACAAAAAACGTGGGTACGTTCACCATCAAATTTCCCGACCCATCTGCCCGACCCACGTTTTTTGTCATCAAATGTATGAAAATTTATTTTCTACTTTTTATTCCACAAGAAAAACGTGGTTTTTAAAAAAGTTTTTTTAAGTATTTTATTTTCTCCTTTTTAGTCCGTTGCTACACATGAAAAACGTTGTTTTTAAAAAAGTTTTTTATATAGTTTATTTGCTACTATATCTAATGACTTGATTAAGTATGACTTGACTAAGTGTTTATAAATACACGGACTAAAAATCTTGAGCGACCAGGATTCGAACCTGGGTTGTCGCGGCCACAACGCGAAGTACTAACCACTATACGATCACGGCCAGCGCGCTCACATCGATTGGGGCCGAAGTAACTGTGCCAATAGGCCTCCAGTCTTGTCGGTATCTTTAGAAATCATGTCCTCAATTTTATGGTCCTTGGGGCGTAATTAAATTAAGCTAATTACGGTCTCTAATTGCTAGTTTTTATGATTGCATCTGAAATTGTTAGGCGAAAGTAGCCTACATGCCAAATTTCAGATCTATTGAGCAATCAGAAGTGGGCTAATTTTCGATGTCAATTTTAACAACAAACAAACAAATCCACAAACGCGAAGCTGAGTTAAGAAAAACGTGTTAACAAGCTGTAAACGCGCTCCCTACCATCCCCACCCCTATTTGGTCTTAGTGAGCTGTGGTTCACGCTATGTTTACCTTCGTGGAGTCGGGTTTAGTGACGGCTATTAGGGGCAGATAATTTAGTTTGAAACTATTTTAAACATTTGGGTGGGGGAAGGAAGATGGGGGGTTATGGTCCTTAACGAGCTACTTATAGTGTTTTAAAGAAATATATTCAGTGTTAGCGTTGGAACTGTCAAATTCACAAATTATGAATTACTGAAAAGTAGAAAACAAAAACCAACTAAATAGCGGCGTACGTTATGCCGCGGGCCGGCTCGTACTTCTTATTCTTGAGCGGTAGGAAATTCAGCAGGCCGGCTTTTTTTAGGCTTTCAACAGTGAGCATTATGGGCTCTCTTAGAGAGGAACCTCCTCTACTAATGTAACCTTTGGTTGGTGAATTCGCAGTTTTTGTAACGTTTTTTACGATATGAGGTTGTAAGCCTTGTGCTCAACCCTCGAACTAGAGGACAAGGGTGCTAGATTTGGTCTGACCCCTTCCAATGCAGATTTTCCCAGGCTGGGTTGAACTCCTGTTGGTATAGCTATGGGTTCGTTGGGATACATAAGCTGTCAAGCCACGTTAAACTCAAACACAAAATCATTGGAAGGCTAATTCATATTGTATTGCGGAACATGAAGATTTATCTGTTATTTTCTTTTATAAAATCTTTTGTCGCTCATGGGATTTATTACATATTAGCCGTCCCGATCAGGCTCTGCACTGGCCTCTGTGAAAAAACTATATGTAAAGGACCATGTATTTTGTGTTTATTAAGCAGCTTATGCATGTCATTGCCCGGGTTTGGGAAATATATTACTTTTCGAGTCAAAATCCAAGCACAATAGCAAACACAAACCCAAACTGAAACAAAACGCAAAAACCAACACGAACACAAAAACAAACACAAACAAACAGAAACGCCAATACAAAAGCAAAAAAAAAACACAATCGTATACACAAACAAAAATAGCACAGGGTGCAAAATAGCACCCTGCCGGGGCGCTGGCGGACGCGCCTGCTTCAATTTAGTGAATGACTATAATACTCCAAGCTCTCTTTTTCCTTTTAATACATTTAAAGCACTCCTCATACCAGCCAATCAACGATTAATTAACAGCTTCTCTTCACTTCGCTTAAAATAAAATTTTCACATTTTACGTAAGATTTCCTGACGCCTATCTTCAAAGAAACATTTACGTTGGGGTAGCGTCCGCTTATTTGATTCCTCTGGCCCAAGTTTTTGAGAGATGCTGCAAAGATTACGACAATAGCAGTTTAATGTAAGCCATGGTTCCATACTTTTCAGGAACAAGTCACCTTAGACCTGTCTAAGGATGGCTGTCCGGGTCTTTTCAACGCCAACACGATGCAAGTTACTATCAATAGCAGTTGTATACCTAAACTTAGAGGCCACGTCATTAGGCAGCTGATTAGCAAAAAACCCATCCAACTACTCATTTACGGTAGAGGCGACACATCGTGTATCAGCTCCGACGCCCTTGATGTCACCACTCTACACAATACAACGAAGAGTTACTGATCATACATTCTCAGTTTTGCCATGTACAAAAAAACCAGAATCGAGAGCCCTACGATGTGTCTCACCTACTATTAATAATTATACATGGCCCTTAGAACATTCAGTAAAAAGGAACCAACAATACAAGCCATACCTCTAACAAACAACAGAAGAATAACCATATCCCTAGAAAAAACATCAGACATGCCACACTACATTAAAAAAATAATTACTAAGACAAAGCAAAAGACATCATAATAGCGATGTCATGCAGAAAACAAGCCTGTCAACACTATTCATCTACCAAACTCTGGTTTAACTAATGCAGCCAACCACACCTTAACCCACCTCAACATGTAATCCGAACTGCACAACTAACAACGCAAGCAACAACAGAAATGCACGCACTACACTGCATGACACGGTAAGCTTCAAACTTAGCGACGGAGCAGCAACAACAGCCAACACCAGTACAAAACAGCAAGACGCCTCTAGTCACAATGAAAAACCACCACAGACTGCTATGGAAACAGAATCTTTAGAAGAGCTTCGGGTGATATTTCTACAGTTTCTATCGTGATAGCAAGTGCAAAACTCGTACAAAACCATTCCATCCTACCGCTAAATGCCGCCACTGTAACAATCTTGTCAAAAGCAGACAGGCAATAAAGCATCGCGTAGTAAAACACCTAGAGAACTATGACTACAAGTGCAGGTACTGCCTAACAAACGTATACACCAAAAACGATATAAAAAAACACCTCAAGGACCAACACCCTGAAAACGACCTCTGCCAATCAAATATTCTACATCCTAACCCCAGACAATTCAATATCTTACATATATGCAGACGATAGAACATAAACAGACAAACATCTACCAGACAACTATCTGATTCAATTTTAAACTATGATATCATTCACTTAATTGTATTTATTTAGTACTTATAGTAAATCTACATTTTACAACTCAAGATTACTGAATTGTAAAGATTAAAGCTATGAATACTTTAATTTAAATGGAATAATTGAAATGTTTTACTTTAAATTAAGATAATGCACATACTTCCCATCTATGTTTTAATATTTTAAAGTAGACGTTTTGTGTTAAGCAACAAAAAATGTGAAATAGTTTCAAAGTATGTGTTTATTTATAGGCTACTCTGTGTGGACTGCTCTGTGTTTAATTGTGATAAGTATACAAATTAAAATAAAGACCACACATCCATCGAAATGCACCATGCCATCGAGATGAGTTACCCAGTACTTGTATTGGGTGTCTTCCTAATGTACGAGTGGCAAATCTCAATTATTCTTTTTTTTTTCAGCTAGATTACACCAACCTAGGAGAAATCTTAAATTGGAAGTTTCGTTATAATACCATCAAATCAATTCGGCTACTCGCCATTTCTTAAAGCTTAACCACCACGCTACACAAACAAATCGATACCTACAAATGCATGATTACTCAACTCTCTTAAAAATAAACACTCATTAACTGCACTATTTTGCCCATTTCAACTACTCGACTACGCAACAATAACCTTCGATACCACTTACTCTCTCAAGCTACCCTCGCAATCAATAATGAAATAACGCAACCTAATCAAAATCTACCTAAATATGATGCTACCGCTTTACCTATCGTCTTTGAACTCTACCCAATTCGAACAACTTTACCATCAACCAGAAGATAACAGCCACACAAGAATCGCCACTTAAACAACTCATCATCCCCCATTGAGACTCTCAAACTACGACTCTACAAGACTTGAAACTACCAACTAACTACCAACCACCGCCCAACCTAGACAATATTAATCGCAAAGAAACCGGAAGTGTAAACAAGTGTACAAGAAGGAGGAAGAACACGGGAAATTCCACGAGCAAAAATATGTATACATATAAATAAATTTCTTGTATGCATGTGAACCTGCTCTTGCTGCCTGCCCTTGCTCGAGAGGGGAAGCAGCAAGAGATGAACTATATTAAACGTAAAAAATAATACAGAGCCACATAATCTATTTTAGCTTTATATATTAGATTTTAGCAACGAAAGCTTGTATGAAAGAAAGTAAATTATATACAGGATAACGCTCACGAGTTATCTTTTCTTACAACGAACGTCAACAGGAAATTAAATTATTTTTAGTAATAAGTGGGGTTTTACACTGCACATTCTAAAAACAACGAATGCACTTGAAACATTTTAATTTTAAATTTGGTTAAGTCACTTATAGGTTCTTAAACTAGACATTGTGTCTACCTTTTGAACCGGCAGAGGGTAGCTAATGTACTGTCATATGTAACGAAAACTGAAAACAAATGTCTCTATCAGAGTATTATTTGAGGCCTCATCCCATTATACTAACTAGTTCAACGGACTCTTATATACATATGTTGCTGCTGTCTTCTAAAGTAACAAAAACAATGAGAGATATGTTTGTTGTTATTCTGTTGTAAATCGATGTTTTCAAATGCATCGTTTATCGAATTACATGCATGGAAGTTAGGATATCACGTGTTCTATTTTGCCATAATGTTAGTGGTGTTATGAAGCACACAAAAAATTTCTAATTATTTTTCGATTGAAACTATTTATAGAACCGCGGCCGCTTTTAAAAAAAAATGTCATTGTAGCTAATATGGACTGATCTTGTCCTAACTTGTGAGACAAAACTGTGTAAGAGATTAACATAAAAAATATTACTGTCTTTAAAATGTCAAAATGTATCGACTATACTATTTTAATTTACGTTGTTTATTTATTCAAATTTGAATACATGGCATGAACTTATTTGCCCGTTGTAGATGGAGCATCACGTTTTATAGAAACAAGCATTCCCTAAACTCTGGTTTCCAACAACAAGTCTTGTGGTATTGGGACGGGAAGAGAAGTCTAAATGTGTACGCCTACCAATTTACATAGTTGCTAGTGTATCCAAAAATAGAATATGAAAACCCAGCACTTCATGAAGTAACCATTTGTGTGCGACTGCCATGTAGTAAGGTCTGCTCAAATTCATTCTTTCGTCTTTAAATCGACATTGTGCTACAAAGGTAGGCTAAATTAAAAATCTAAATTTTATGTCGTTTTATTTTTAAAGTTAAAATTGATGGCTTTTTCCAACGTATAATTGCCTGTCAGAAAGCTAATTTTTTTTACAGTAAGCTTATTTAGCAATCCGTCATAATATATAAATTACATGTTTATACAAACTGATTATGCTATGCTTATAAATTACAATAATTTCAATATACTTACACTCATTTTTTACTTTTATATTTGTATATGTAGTGTAGTTAAATCAATTTCATTGCATTTGTTTAAAAATATTAACATTTTAATTTCTTTGCTAAATTCTGAAAAGTTAAAGAATGTTTATCAATAAAGCGTTTCAATCACATTTTGCCATATTTTTTTTTTGGCAAAGGATAATTTCAATAAGCCACTTGCAGCAAAATTACCTTTAGAATATGTGTAACATTTTAAAGGTAATCTGTTAAAATGCAACATAAAAATAATGCATCGTTTTGAAGCTAATGACATTATGTTTTCTAGTCATAATAGCCCACTCATTCAAGCCTAGCAAACTGTATAATTGTTTTTCTAAAAATAAGTATAGAACTTTTGTTAAATGTGCTATAGAGTAAAACCTTTTGAAAATTGAGCCTGTGATGTTTTTGTTGTATCGAGATGGTTAAGTTTTCACTTTTACAGTGTAGAGTATCTTGATGTGGTAAAGTGTTTCGTTTACCTTGGTTTGACTTCTTCAATGTTGTATGTTGTGTTGTTTTGGTTTTGGAATCAATGATATTTGTTATATGGTCGAGTAGAGTACTAATCAATATTAAACATAAGCATTTATTGCTTAACAGTGGTCAGACATTTTAAACAGTATTTTAATATGTTTTTTTTTAATTGACAACGACTTCTATAATGGATGCAGGGTTTTTAAAAATATATTTCAAAATACAAAGTGCTTTGCGAAATAGTGTCAAAATGCAAATTGGTCGAAAAGTACGATTTCCGACACATTAAAAAATTATGGACTAATCATAAACGAAACATATAGGCCTAATTTGTTATTCAACAAATCTAATTTATTTTTACTTAATTTTTGCCTTCAAATATCAGACAATTTTCTGTCGTCCGCTCTGAAAGCTGTTTTAAAACATAACATAAATAAAAACGTTCTTTTCTTATTATTCTCGAACTGAAAGATCTGTGAAATAATCCGGTTTTAACTAATTTATTTTCATAATTTTTTGACAACAAAAGAAAGTGATCTCAGGTCAACAGTGTAATTAAGGCCAGACACCACACATGATTCGACATTTTACATTTTTTTCTACTAGTTTGGGTTTAACACTAATTCTGATAGTAACACAATTAAGCTATCTAACCTGATCGTTTCCAACCTCTACAGCCAACGGTAATTCGTTTATTGCGATGTAAAACATGGCACCTCCCCAGCAACTGTTTACACTACTACGCGGACAGCGGCTATCTTCCAACGAGTGTTCTATTGCCCAGGAGGCAACGTAAAGTATTCGGCAACCTATCAGCCTAGCACTCGTGTACACGCTGGTGGAGCGACCTTTATTTTGTTCTACAAATAAGTGTGATAAACGTTGTTTTCTACCAAGTAAAATTTGATGTCAAACTCCATATAAGGGCATGCGCGTAAAAATAATAAATGGGAAGAGATTCATTTATACGTTTGACCAATCATACAGTAAATCATAATAATCCACTATAGGTTGCAACTAACCACGTGTGCTAAGCAGCCATCTTGTTTCTAGATAAACAAAACAATCGCCTGTCGTCGTTTGTTTACATTATTTGCACATATTCTTCTATTTGTTGTTTTACAGTTATTTAGATTAATAATTAAAACTTTGCCAAGAAGTGTACAGTAGATTTTCATCGGAACACTATTTAACACTGTTTTGTACGCGACGAAATATGACTCTAAGATGTTGCCGTGCCACTGTGAGGAGCGTAAAGAGTCGGGTCAGCCGTGTAGAGTCTGGGGTCACATTGACGTCATCACAGCACGGCACGTCGTGTTTGACCAGTCGGAAGCGGACAACACGAACGTCCGGTTTTGGTACGACGAAGAGTAAAGCACGTGGTGACGCTGGCAGGCTGGACTATAGAACACCCCGACTTGGAAAGCGATTGGTGCAGCTTATCCCACGTGACCCACGACGAACAGATGATTGGACGATTGGACGCCGTGTATGCTCGCTGGCGTGAGAAACTTAAAAAGTTAAACGGGAAGTATGAAGCAAAAGACAATGTAAACAATGTAGTAGTCCTTGTGTCACATCCGCATGGATGTGCTAAGCGTTTCCCCATCAGCCTATAAAATAGAACTCAAGCACGGCACACAACAAAAACTTGAGATAATACAAAGTGTAACACGCAATGTGTTTACTGTCAATTGTAATGGTAAGTGGTCGACATAAAATTTTCGTGATTAAAAGTCGAAAACAAAACTGGATGGTAAAGAAAAGCAAGGTTATACTTTTACATCAAACACGTAGACATAGATCTACAAATAAATGCAAATATAAGTAAACATTCACTTTCAGACTTAAAATCCATGCGGCAGATGAAGTAGAATTCATGTTTCTTAACTTTTGAATATGAAGGGAAGGTATAGTCAGCATTATGCCCATGTTCCCATTTAGTCTTATCTATTCAATAATCCCCTCCCTCTCTTCAGAAGCGTCGCGAGGGGGGCGGGGGGTGGGGTCATATGTCACCGGGCGCCAACCTTAGAGGGGGCGCCAAAAACAAATTGAAAGTTTGAGGGTGGAGGGTGCAAATCAAAAGTTCGAGGGGGGTGCAAATCGAAAGTTTGTCCCCGAACGCCGGGAGGGGTCGCTACGCCTCTGCCTCTCTTATCTTCTACATCATTGACGTCATTTCGTATTAATTAGCTGCTGATAACACTGCAGGTTATGTGACCTGATCGTCGAGCAGTAAACAAGAAGCCATTCATATAAAAATAGCACACCAACCTACGTTTACTAACAAGGCTGAAATTACAGACTAGTAGTGACTTGTAATCGTATACGTTTGTTCTTAAGATTTTTCTTGTTGCAAAAATATCACGGGGATACACAACATTGGTTCTCCCAGCGAGGACATGGCGGTGTATTTTAAGGGTAAAGGTTATTGTTGTGTGTGTGTGTGTGCTTTTCGATTATTCTACCATATATTAACTTAATAAATAACTATAACTATTCTTTAGAAGTATGACTTTATACTTAGGAAGTATAATATAATTTAAAAAATATCTACTCTAAATGACTAACACACTTCTAAACCATGAGTGTAACCACGTTATAGTAGGGCATAGTTTATGCACTATTTTGCAACATCGATGTTTTTTTTAGTTTTTATTTATTATTACGATAATTATTACGATACTGTAGGTCTAGATCATTGACCGTAGATGATACATAGTACGTTAAGCAACACTACAACACGGCTAACTTCATTAAGGCGAAAATTCTAAAGTCGAGAAATAAACATGTAAATTAGTAGCATAGCAAAGGTAATAGTGACGTCATAAGTGACGTCACTCTTTCGTACGATTTTTACCCTCCCCCGTCCCCCCGTCACACATCGTCACAAAAAGACAGATCCTGCCCTTAAATTATTTCACACCTCAGCCCCACCCCCACCACCCCCCCCCACCCGCTCTCAAAATTGCTTAATTTTGTTATGTTTTTTTTAAATAGTATTTTGTTCTAAATATAAACTGATCTCGGTCAAATATAGATTATTTTAATTAATTTATATTAATTAATTTATATTACAGTTCATTAAAATAGTTTTCTAAAACGCGTAATAACTGCTACAATTGATTTTCTAGCATGATTAAAAATCATGTCTATACACCGAGTTGCCATCCCCAGTTGTTTAATATAAGTATATTTTGGAAAATTTTAGCGAGATCACTCCCGCTCTTTTAATGTCACAATAAGTACTACCATAAACTGATTTTTGTCTAACCCTTTTTTTCTTTTGACCTTTTTTCCGCTCACTGTCGAAAGATGATAGACTTAAGCGTCATCAAATGTCATTCACACTAACCCCTATGCGTATTTCACCACCTGGTTTTGCCCATGAGATAAATATACATTTGTAAAAAATCAAGTACTGCTGCAAAACAAAAGATTGTTACGTCAATTGTCCGCTAAGTATGGTTGTGCAAAAAGTTAACTTATCAAATATAAACATCAATAACTAACTTCTCAAATATAATACCTAACATTTAACCTCTGAAACATAATATCTAACAAATAACTTATCAAGTATAAACTACAATTGTTAACTTCTCAATTATAAAACCCAATTTTGGGTGTCACAAATACAAACCCTCAACAGTTAACTTCTCAATTACACACTTCAACAACGAATGTAAGAAAGGATGGACGGAAGTAGCCAATTATAGCGAAACAAGCAAATGTTACTGCTTGTTATTGTTTCTTCATAATTAATACGCAAGCAAACTTTCTGATGAGAGAAAATCTCCTACTGGTAATTATCATTATTTGTAAAAAATCAATTAAACTTTTAATTTAAAAAGCGTTCTCTTTAATATTCTGGAATAAATCTAAAATCTATAATTTTCTTATTTAAACTAAAAATTATATAACAATGAAAAATCTAAGTGGTGTTTTAAATAGTTGCCATCATGTTTCAACAAGAAATGTATAATTTTGAATCCACCAATGTCTTTACTAATTTTATTAAACATTAGCTTTTCGAGTTGGATTGCCATATTTAAGTTCGATAGTTGTATTGAGTTGAGAGAAAAAGAGTCTTGATTATATATATATATATATATATATATATATATATATATATATATATATATATATATATATATATATATGATATATATAATAGCGTGCCCTTTCCCGCTCGTGCCGCAGTCCCAGCAAAAAGTATTACGTAATATTTTAAGAGGGTTTCATCAAAGCTATACCAATCCTATATTGTTAATCGCGTTACCTTGTTTTAAAAAACTGAGCTATTTACATGTAAATACTGCTTGCTGTATTTTTCTTGGATCCTATTTAACATGGCACAATTTTGCCCAGACTTCTGACCAGCATGCCCCAGGGCAAAAGCCGATAATAATATATAATAATAAAGCAAGAATAAAAAAAAATGACAGGTGTATTTCTTTTTAAACTAATTGTTTTTGTAAAGTTTAAATTTTACACTATTTCGAGCGTTCACTAACGATATTATTTAGCCTAATAATATGTTTTCTCCACAGCAACGCAAAGATGTCACCTCGTATAGCGTCATGATTCAATGCATTTAGTATTCATTTTCATAACTATTCATTCCTACTTAATTCCACTCGTAAAACGCTCTTCGTAACATTGAGCTATAACGAGACAGCAGCGGCCAACAACGCTATTAATATTTATAGGAATTATGTAATTTTTTAAAAGAAATATAAGGGTTTGCTGCTTGATATGTCTTGTGTATGTGTGTGTGTGTGTGTGTGTGTGTGTGTGTGTGTGTGTGCTTTGAGCAAATAAAATCTAGAGTAAACATAAACAAACTTTACTAAATTGGTCCGTGATTCGGCAGCTCTTGATCCAGACGAAACACGTCAAAGAGTATATCACTGTAAAACAAATAAGCACTGATAACAATAAACAGTAACATTAATTAAATATTTTATAACCTTTTACGAATGACAATTTTGAATAACTAACATGATATAGCATATTCTAAGCGTATTTTTAGCACTAACTAGACTACCCTTTATCTAGTTAGATAACTGTGGGTTTCGGGGTTCACTAATCATCACAAAATAACCAGACCCCCACATTCAAAAAGGCGTCACACCTCAGACGTTTTTGTCTTTTAAAAACACTGACTCTCTCTGAGCATGGGTATGACAACATAATCTTTTCAAAGTCTGAAGTCACAAAAACAGATCAACTCTACTTCACCTGCCCAGTTTCCTCCCAACTCAGACATGTTTTTGTCTGTGAAAACACAGATTTTGGCTGAGCGTGGGTCTGACCACACTTTCTTTTCGTATGCTGTCGTCACAGGTGAACTTTACACCTACCCAACACTACTTCACCTGCCCAGTGTTCCGCCAAGTCTCAGACAACATACTTTATCTTTATAAAAAAAAAAAAATTCCGGCCGAGCATGGCTCTGACGACACTATCCACTTTATATGTTGAGGACAAAGAAATAGGTGAACTCTACTTCACCTGCCCTGTATCCCGCTAAGTTCCAATAGGCAAAAGCAACATTATCATTCACAACTAAAAAAATTATAAAAAATAAACACTGGCATGTCTAAAACCCATGCCACGCGCATGGTAACTAATGTGCTAACCTCTTAGCTATCTAGGCTCACACAGAAGATAATATCTTATATTTTTTACTTCTAAGCAGCGTAACAAAATCTATTCTACGAGAATCAGCCCTAGAATTAGATCTAGAATTATTTCAAATTAAATGTATTGTATAATAAAATAAAAAGAAGTGTTAAAACATTGATAATAGTGTTGAAACGTAATAAAAATAGCAAAGGGACGTATTGTTAAAGGTATAGCCGACAGAAAATTAGTTTAAGAACGCGTTAAACATCTGAATCGGCAACTACATCTTGGATTGAAGTCGCCATTTATTGTACTAAAAAGTAAACAAATTAAGTGACGTCACTATTTCCACAAAATTAAGTCAATGTTTTAATCTTTTAAAATTAATGTGGTTAATCTACCTATGAATAAATCAATAAATTAATTAACGTCTTTAAATAAATGTGTGATTAACAGTCTGTCTGAAAACTAAACTCGTTCTCTACCTACATACTATTTTACAGCCCTATTCACAGAGCAGATTTTCTCCAGTAGTCAATCAGACAAACAAAAAAACAAACAAATAAATATTCAAACATGTAAACAAACTTGAGTTTTAGAAGTATAGAGATATTAATGCTACATATTGATACCTCTCATCTTTGATTTTTGTTTAAGTATACTAAATTTTCTTGTAAAGTAAGACGTAATTGTATAGTAAGAAGTTCTACTTCTTTTGCATATAAACAGCCATGAAAACAAATATTGTGCTCTATTGCTGAAATCGCACTATTAATTCAAGCTTATGGCGTTTACAACAAGGTTCATGGTGAATAAAAAATTAAAAATATATTTCCAAATTATTCTAAATAATTCTCATATTGGTTTGTAAAGTCATGAATGAGACTTATCTAGTCCTTTGCTAGTTTAGTTTGTAGAGCGGATTTTATTGTAAAGTTCTATTGAAGATGCAGAACCCACTAGAAAATCCATCAAGACTTCATGTTTGGAAACCCGTATCTTTTATTATGAAGAAGCAGACCATAATTCTCTAAAATAATGCACCACTTTTTTTGGGGATATTTTTTTCAATGTTAAATTTTGTTGTAAATTTGTTTTCAGGTGAATTCATTTTTTAAAGGACAGCGAATACGTTAGACAAAATCAAGAATAATTGTAAAAAGACGGATCTGATGCATATAAGACGGACGAGATGCTTTAATGGATGACCCAACTGAAGTAAAGAATCAAATTGTAGAATTGTTTATCCAAACTTGAGTAGATATAAATCGAAATGAAAGTCATAAGCATGACACTTTGCTGAATGCCACAGCTAATGGGAATAATAAAATAATTAAATTGATTTCTCAAAATGGAATAGATTTTTATCAAAGTGAAAAAGGCAGATGTGATGCGTTGATATTTGCCTCACGTCATGGACATGATAAAACTGTTGAATTGATTATCAAACGCGGAGTAGATCTTAATATAACTGACAAGAACGGACGCAGTGCTTTGATGAACGCTTCAAGTTATGGGCATAAAAAATTGTTGAATTGTTTATCAAAAGCGGAGCAGATATTCACCGCACTGAAAAAGAAGGATGTAATGCATTGATAATTGCTTCAAAACATGGAAACCGTAAAATTGTGGAACTGCTTATAAAAAACGGAGTAGATATAAATCATACTGATAAATATGGCTGGAATGCATTGACGGAAGCCTCAAAAAATGGACATTATAAAATTGTAGAATTGCTTATAAAAACGGGAACAGATATTAATAGAATTGACAACGGCGGTCGCAATGCTTCAATGAATGCCTCATCTAAAGGAAATGAGAAAATTGTTGAATTGCTTATGCAAAACAGAGCCGATATTAATAGAACTGCAAAAGATGGCACAAATGCATTAATGCGTTCCTCAAGAAATGGACATGCTAAAATAGTTGAAGTAGGCCTACTTATCAAAAGTGGAGCAGATGTTAGTATTATTGAAAATTCGGTCGCGATGCGTTAATGGATGCCATAGCTAAAGGACATTATAAAATAGTAAAGTTGCTTATCAAAAGCGGAGCGGATATTCATCAAATTGACAAAGATGGATGCGATGCATTGCTATTTGCCTCACGTCAAGTAAATGATAAAATTGTGAATTGTTTATCAAAAGCGGCGCAGATATTCTTCGCACAGACAAAGAAGGATGTAATGCATTTATAATTTCTTCAAGTAAAGGTCGTAGTAAAATTGTCGAATCGCTTATAAAAAGAAGAACTGATATAAACAAAATGGACAATGATGGACTAAGTGCATTGATGCATGCCTCAAGAAATGGACATGACACAATTGTGGAATTACTTATCGAAAGCGGACCACATATTCACCAAACTGACAAAGACGAATGTAACGCATTGATATATGCTTCAAGTACAGGAAGTGGTAAAATCGTGGAGTTGCTTATCAAAAGCGGAGCAGATATTAAAGCAATAGACAAAGGCGGATTGGATGCACTAATGCATGCAACAAATAATGGACATGAAACAATTCTTGAAATACTTTTCAAAAGCGGAGCAGATGTTCATCACACTGACAAAGACGGATGTAGTGCATTGATATTAGCTTCACGTAATCGACACAATACAGTTTTGGAATTGCTTATAAAAAACGGAGAAGATATTGACATGCTTGACAATAAAGGACTAGATGCAATAATGCATGCCACAAAAAATGGACATGATGAAATTGTGGAAATTCTTATCGAAAGCGGATCAGATATTCACCACACTGACAAAGATGGATGTAATGCATTGATATTTGCTTCACGTAATGGACATGATAAAATATTTGAAATGTTAATAAAAAACGGGGCGGATATAAATCATAGTGACACATATGGCAGGAGTGCATTGATGAAAGGCTCAAGAAAAGGACATAATAGAATCGTGGAATTGCTTTTCAAAAGTGAAGTAGCTATAAACCAAGCTGACATAGAAGGATGTAATGCATTGATATTTGCCTCAAGAAAAGGACGTGGTAAAATTGTGGGATTGCTAATAAAAAGAGGAGCTGATATAAATCTTACTGACAAATACGGATGTGATGCCTTAATACATGCCTCAAAAAATGGACATGATAAAATAGTGGAACTACTTATCAAAAGCGGAGCAGATATTAATAGAATTGATAAACGGGGTATGAATGCTTTAATTGATGCATCAGATAAAGGACATTATAAAATTGTGGAGTTTCTTATGTTAAATGGGGCCGATATTAATAGAGCTGCAAATTATGGCATGGGTGCATTGATGCATGCCTCAAAAAATGGACATGATAAAATTGTGGAATTACTTATCAAAAGCGGAGCAGATATAAATCATGTTGATATGTACGGCACTAATGCAGTGATAGTTGCTTCAAAATATGGGCATGATAAAATTGTAGAATTGTTTTTGAAAAACGGAGCAGATAATAATAAATTTGACAAAAGCGGTTGTGATGCTTTAATGGATGCCCCAGCTAAAGGACACGTTAAAATTATCAAAAGCGGAGCAGATATTAGTAAAATTGACAACACCGGTCGAGACGCATTAATGTACGCTTTAGCTAAAGGACATGATAACATTGTTGAATTACTAATGAAAAACGGAGCAGATATTAATATAAATGACAAAGGCTATAACGATATTTTAATAAATGCCTTAGATAAAGGACATGTTACAATTGTGGAATTGCTTATAAAACGTAGAGTTGATTTTAATTTAACTGATAAAGACGGACGTAGTGCTTTGATGGCTGCCTCAGGTAATGGACTTACAACAATTGTTGAATTGCTTATCAAATGCGGAGCAGATATAAATCAAACTGACAAAAATGGCATGAATGCATTGTTTTATGCCTTAGAAAAAGGACAAGATACAATAATAGAAATACTTGTAGAAAATGGAGCAGACATCAATAGTGTTGATTTATTTGGTGTAAGCGCATTAATGGAAGCATGTATGAAAGGACTCGCAAATACTGCGTTGTTTTTAATCAAGAAAGGAGCAAATGTTAAGCTTTGCGATCAAAATGGATGGGATGCATTGTTATTTGCATCTCAAAATGGACTTGATGAAATAGTACAACTAATTTTAAAAACTGGAGGAGATTTCAATCGTGTGAATAGATACGGATTGGATGCATTAATGCTTGCAGCTCAAAATGAAAAGAACAGAACAGTGCAATTACTACTAAAAAGTGCCTTAGATTGCATTGTTTTTAAACCAAACAGATGGAAGAAATCAAAAAATACATCTGTGAATTTTTTACATGAAACCGTAGGGAGCATAGAACTTCAAACGTATTTAACAACTTACCTATCAGAATTAGTTTTTCTTGCACTTAAAAAAGAAAGCAAGAGTTTGTTAGAAATAATAACTTCTTTTGCTGATGAGCATAGCTACATGACTTATTTTGCGAGAAATATCAAGATCCTTAGTCACCACTGTTTAACAAGTATGTATATTTTATAAACGTTTATATATCTATCTATCTATCTTTATATATATATATATATATATATATATATATATATATATATATATATATATATATATATATATATGTATATATATGTATATATATACGTATATATACGTATATATACTTATATATATATTTTTATATATAAATATATATATATAATTTCCAAATAGTGTGAATGTATGCATAAATTATTTGGATCCACCAATTAATTCATGTGAAACAGACAACTTTTCTATTGTAAATTATTAGATGTGGTGTCACCCCCATTTAAATATTCATTTTAAATTAACGTCTCTAAATTTTGCAGTTGGTGTCACTCCCAACCCCTCGGTGATAGCTTCAAAGTGTGCACAGTTAATAGTATTGATCTTTATCTATAATCAGTTATTAATACATGTGGTTGAAGCATTGTTTTCTCTAAATGAACAGGTTTACGCCATGGTGTCCCCCCCCCCCCTACACCTCTTATCAACTCGTCGTGATCGTTAATTAGTACTTAAAAGACTTAATTAGTATTTAGAAGTTCATTAATGGTATATTTTGCCATTTTTTTTTGTCTCTATAAATGGTGTCACCTGATGCGATCCGCACCCCACCCGCCTCAGATTTATTATTCATTACAAATTAATTAAACAGTTTCGAAACTAAAGGGACATACCAAAATTAAATTACCTGATAGATTAATATATTCTATCAGAAGGGGAGATAACTAGTTAGACGAGATCACAAGAACAGTCTGGTGAGCTGTGGTTTACAATAATGTTTACAATCGCATAGACGGTCGATCTAGTAACGGATATTAGAAGCAGATAATCCATTTTTTAAACGATTTGAAACTAAGATGAGGTAACAAGTTTAAGAAATATCCTTCGCTTGTTCAGTTTGCTGGTGTCTGTAAACTGTAATCACGGTCGTGTCGACTTCATAAAATATGAATAATTGAAAAGTAGAAAATTAAACAAATATTTAAAAAAAAAACGTTTAAATACTCTGAAAATAAGAAAATAAAAATAATCTGATTTTTTTCATAAAAGCTTTGAACGCCCATGATATTTTGTACATATTTTAGCGGGTTAGTTTTATATTGTTCTTTTCATTTAAAAGCTTGTTTATAGTAAGTTTTTGTTTTTGTGTTTTTTTAGACTCAACACATCCGTACTTTTTCTTAGCGTCTAGTGAAGCACTCGTTCATTCATCTTACATGTTCTGCAGCTCATTGAGAGCTTTGGCATGCTTTCTCTACTAAATCCATTCAGACTCGTCCTTAGTCTTCTTATTCCAAGTTGTCAAATATATATCAGTACATTTTTCATTCAAAGCAAAGGTCTATTTAGCTTTCATTTTCCTGCGTCGTTTTGGTCAAACACGAACAATGATATCTTCTAGACATGTATATTAAACTATATGTTGTATTTGGTTCTTTCTGATTCGCACTGTATGAACACAAACTGGATAGAACATCATCTTAGAACTCCAATAATCCCTAAACTTTTAACCCGATATTAAATGAAATTAGAATCTGTACAGTATATTAAGTGTTAAAACGTTTTATTTTGTCTTGCCAAAACCAGATACTAAGTCCCAATGTCCACCCATTACAATAACCTTCTTACAAACTTTTTCCCAAACATCTATAGTAAAATATCTTTTACCCCAGCTTTTACCCTAATCTTTTCCTTAAAACTACCAATTGCCTATCGCTAACTTTAAACCTTACTGTTAAACTAACTGTAACTAAATCCCAATCTTAAACCTAACTCTATTCCTATCAATGTTGTTATATAATTATTAATGCGGTTTACTTTTGCACATGTTCCTATTAACCATAACTCCTAACAAAAACTAACATACACGTAACACTTATTCAGACATTAAATTTTAAATTAGCTAATTCTTTCAATAATGTGTATCAACTTCTAGATTTGAATAATTAATTAAAACTTATATGTACCCTTGGGATTAGTATACTAATAAATATTGTATATTTATTAAATACACAGCACTAAATCAAGGTGTACAAAACGACACTAATAACGAACTGAGCACTTCAACCATCCGTGCACAAAACCACGCAGATTTCCGCAACTTTAAAAGGTAAGTAATTTGTGTAGCTTACAGGGACATGCCTATACATTTGCAACAAAGAAGTGATACATTATAACTAACAAAAATTACATAGGCTTACATATATTTTGATACTGACCGCGAGACCTAATTCAATGTAGGCCTATATCCTTTCACATAGAAGTAAACTCATAGGCCTGCTATGCTGTGAACTTTGTCAATAAATGTAACGCTTCCCAATCACCCCGTGATCACCCAGTTTATTCATATTATGGCAAGCTAACTTATTGCGCAGAACATTACATAACAATTATCCTCTATTTTACCCATACGCCGTCTAACCAATTAATATGAGGATGAAGATCGATATTACATTAAGGATCATAATCGTACTATTCTAAATATGAAGGCTTTAGAATGATTTGTTACATTTATATATTTGGACCATTTATGCAATTATACATCATCGTTATCGAAGCATGTCAATGTATTGTGTTTTTATTTTCTTGAAACTTTATTTACTTCTCATTATGTCGATTTTTGAAAAAAACAAAACAAATACATCCAAACAAATAATACAAATGCTGTGTATATATATATTCTATAAAAACAGATCCATCGATTGTTATGTAAAGATTGTTCTTTTCTGTCGCAACAATCAGGTAGGAAGTTATATTGTTAATACATAAACACACAATATATTAAGTGTTATCAGTGTTTACGATTAATTTTCGTGACTTTCGTGAAACGGAAATACCGACTCATGAGTTGACCTCCCATAAGCCAGGCAGGCCTCGACGTGGTAAAACTCAGACTAACTGGCATTTGTGGAAACAGTCTCACTAAGATATTGGTTTGAACACTACACTTTGGTCGCGTTTCATCCGTCGGTTCTCACCAGGCTTGTCTTCCCTACCCACCAGGCGCGGGACACCGTGTCCTACCACCTGATACCCAGTTTGACCGTTGGAGGGGAGGTGTTAGGACCTTAAAAAAGTTTAGGGACACATAGTTGCCTTCACGTACAAACCCGAAACTGCCGGGAAATCGACTTCCGTGCCAAGAACCTTACAAACACAAAGATCAGTCACTTAGTAAAATTAACCCGACTGGACATTTGAAAGACCGGGTCAGAGGTCACTGCGGTAAAACCTGGAATGTGTGACAAAGAGCTTGGGACAGCACAAGATGGCGGTAAAATAGTAGTTTTTCCGTCTTATGTCTTACACTTAATAGTTTTCTAATAGTTTTCTAATGTGTAAAAATGTGTTTTATGAAAACATTTTTGGACCATTTTTTTTTTGAAATTTTACAGTGACATAATTACAATTAACATGTTTTTATACAAAATCAACAACGATTTTAACCTGAATACTAAAACGTGAAAGTGTGAGAAAAAAAAGTCAAGATAAAATAACATTATATGTAACATTATATGTAAATATTTAAAAAAAGAGATAAAAAACGTATTATACTTCTGTTTACATGGTGGCATTTTTTCTTATCTTCATGAGGTACACGTCTCTTGATATTTCTGATATTTTTGTTTACTGTTTGTGGCTCTATTTGAATTACTGTTTTGTCTTCTATCTGCCTATCTATACCGACATACAGACTTGCAATCGCCTCTTTTACCCCAGTAAAAATAATCAGTTCGTTGAGGATTCTTACACTTCTGTTCACTGTATCTACTATTTGATACATTGCTTATTATTTCATTATAAAGACATTTAATCTCACTTTTTTTGGAGTTTTTGGTTAACATTGAGTCTTTCTGTTTGTCAAGATATGTAATACATACGTTATATAAATTTGTAAAGTACATGAACTAAATCATTACGATGTATTATAATTATAAATCAAAAAGTTAACATTAACTTCAAGTATTATAAAAAGACAATAATAAATGCTCTAAAACAATAAGGGCTTTTATGAACGACCAATGCTTCTAATAAAAAAATCAAGTCTGCATTTTAAAATTATTATCTTCCATCCAAATACATTTTCTGTGAATTGACTGTGTCTAGACCAATGTCTTCATTTATCTATTTCAATTTAAATTGTTCCTGTATATTTTTGTATCAAATGCTAATTATTGCCTTCTATTCCTTCATTTATTGACAATTAGTCTGCAAGAGGTCATCGTAATCAGCTTGGTCATTTTTACATTCCCCCCTTGTTGATTTTGATAAGTGTGAAAGCTTTATTAGCTGTTTTGTTTTTATGATAGTTTATAATGTTGGATTAACGAATTCACTGTATCGCATTCTAAATGCATGCTCTCTATGTTTCTTGTAGGTTTTATTTGCATGCCTCTAATATTATGTGATTCGCATGTGTTAAGATCTTACATCAGTGCAGTGTTGTGTTGAACCTGTAATCAATATGTCTTTATTTTCATGTTATTTTTTTGTTTTTTTTGGGACGGAGTGGTCTAGCGGTAGAGAGCTGGACTACTAACCCGCTAATCTCGAGTTCGAATCCGGGTTCAAGTCAGTAGACCGTCCCTGAGTCCACCCAACTCTGATGGGTACCTAACTCACGTTAGGGAGAGTAAAGGCGGCTGGGCATAGTGCTGACCACACTATCTCTTCATATGCCGAGGTCACAGAAACAAGTGAACTCTACTTCACTTGCCCCATAGACCGTCAGGTTTGAAAGGGAAACTTTACTTACTTTACTTTATTTTTTTGTTATATTCATTTCTTAATGCGTAGCTCATATCTACTGTAATGTACTGTAGCTCCCTTAAACCTATGGTATAATGGGGTTGCACGATTCTTGTTTGTGTTTCCTAACACTTTATATGAGCTTTCTCAAATAATT
This sequence comes from Physella acuta, assembly GCF_028476545.2. Lineage (NCBI taxonomy): Eukaryota > Metazoa > Mollusca > Gastropoda > Physidae > Physella > Physella acuta. Next base: position 957,165 of record NW_026731982.1, on the reverse strand, counting down.
TAAAATTTTCTTTCAAATAGTTATAATTGCTATGTAGGTATACACATTATCAGTTCGTTCGTGGTCTGGTGTTGTGAACTGTGTCTTAATTTGTTTTCTTTGTTTAAAGCTGTATATATTATTCTGCCATTCCGTTGTTATGTTTTTAAAAATGTTCTTGGCTATAGGTTTCGCGGAGCTTTGACCACATGTGTTTTGTCCTGAGGTCAAAACACGAACTGCAGTAGTGCTGTCAATAATATTTCAGTATGCCATACATCAGGGGTTCCCAACCTTTTTTTTACTCTAGAGCACATTCTAAAATATCAGTAGGGTGGCGGGCACCACCTCTTTTAAATCGACAAACTCTTTTCATAACTTGTCATTTCCCCATAATTTATTTTCTTATTTCTAATAGTTATAATGTATTAATAAGTAATAAACAAAAATGTTTCAAAATAATAAAATTATTCGGCATTTTTTAAAAATTGCATACACACAGAGAAATGTAGTTACAAAACGTAAAGAAAGATGTTCTGCGTGTACAAGGTGTGATGTGCAAATGGCACTAGCCGTTCCAGGCTAGCGTAAATAGTGCAGTCTGGCTCGCCGCTAGACAAGTTGGGACAAGTATCGAACATATTTAATAAACCTAGGCAGTCAAAAAAAATTAAATTTGTAACAAATAATTGAAAATAAATCATATTTTAAAATAGTGTTTATGAAAAAAGTTCTGTCTCTGTCGAATAGTGAGAGGCGGGCACATACGAATCGTTCAGCGGGCGCCATGGCACCCGCGGGCACTGGGTTGGGAACCCCTGCCATACATGTCAACTAAAGCGGATGTGGTGGTCAGCATCAACTTCCTCTAATTGATTAATGTGTCTTTAATATTTGGGAAACTTTGCTTTATGATCATCATGCCTTGGCTGCTTTTAATGCTGTGAATGTAGTTATTGTTTGCACGTATTTATTAAAGTGTTATTAAAGTATTTCAATGTTCGTTTTTTTACTACTGTTTCTTTTCAATCTGTACATTCTTGTCGTTTTAAGAGACATATTACTATTCCTAGAAAGTATTATGTACTGATTGTTCTATTATGTGATTATTGTTTTCTGTTAAATAGTTTCGGCTATTGTTTTTTTTGGCGTATGTCGAAACTTGCATATTACGAGGTGTCGGGTTTAATTTTGGCATTTATTAATATGCAGTTGTGTTGGGTTCAATGTCATCTAAGTTGTATTTGATGGTTCTATTAAATATGATGGTTTCCCCTAATGTGTATCACCTATTCCCTTAGTATTTAAGGTTCTTACTTACTGAAGACTAGTATCTAGTTTGTGGCTGTTTTAGTTTAATTTCACGTTCTACTCATTCTTAACATTGTGCAATTTTACTGATCTCCACAATGTTTCTATACAGTTATCTGCGTTCATTGTTTAATAACGTCGTTGAATCGTGTCTGTTTATGGCGGGGAAATAATTGTATGTCATGCAGTAGGCGCAAGACAATCTCCTTTTTTCTTTGTGAATCACCAGCACTTATGCCGCCCCTCATCATCTTTGAGTCAATTATGTATTTTAACTGTGTTTCATCTTAGTTAAATTAGTGTTTGATAATTATTCCCTTAGTAAACTGTCTTGAGGAGTAGTGTGTTCCCATTTTATCGAGGTTAGTGGCTCCTATATAAAATTATTATGTTCACCTGCTTCACGGTAACTTTGATCAATCGTAGAGTTCTTTTATTTGCGGCCGTCTTTGTAACATGTGGTACATCACGTTGACTTTGCCATATATATATATATATATATATATATATATATATATATACACACAGTTAAGTTCATTCCCAGGCATTATATCGTAAGACATTTGAGATTGGTTGGAAATTCCTATTGACATGGTTGTGGGTGTGCGACTATATAACTACACGCGGTGTCTTAATAAATCTAATTATTTTCAAATACAAGTTTCCCAAAAATAAACATTCTGAATTGAGCTGTCTTTTTTGTTAGGTAAGTTCAAGCAGAACGTTATATCTTAAAGGACCCACGTTTACTTTACTACAATGCGTCGACTCGCATTATATGCCAGACCTCCGTTGAGTGCTGTACTTGTGTGTATCTGACATTATATGCCAGACCTCCGTTGAGTGCTGTACTTGTGTGTATCTGACATTATATGCCAGACCTCCGTTGAGTGCTGTACTTGTGTGTATCTGACATTATATGCCAGACCTCCGTTGAGTGCTGTACTTGTGTGTATCTGACATTATATGCCAGACCTCCGTTGAGTACTGTACTTGTGTGTATCTGACATCATATGCCAGACCTTCGTTGAGTACTGTACTTGTGTGTATCTGACATTATATGCCAGACCTCCGTTGAGTGCTGTACTTGTGTGTATCTGAGCGATGATATACACATGTGAGGCTATACTTCTTTTACTTTCCATCACACGAGCCACCACAAAGATAAAGTTTAATTTTGAATATAGGATCCGGATTTTCTTCCACATTTGCCCGAATGAGACAAAACGCCAAATGGAACAAATGCACGAAAGCTATTCGCCGTTTGCCCGAAAACAATTAATACAAAACATTACTTAGTAGACATTCTAGAAACTGCGAATTAAACATTTTGATTATTTTAAGCATAATACTAACACAGTTCCAAGCAGAAGTTTGTTTAAATATATATTTATATATGTGGTGAATGAGTGAAATGTGAAGAATTGGGGTGAATGTTTTTTTTATATACTTTGTACTCTGTCCCGTTCGTCCCTGTTCAATCATCGTGCTGTGAGTTGTGACAGTCTGGTTTTTACCTGTTTTCGTCAGGGTATATAAGGTGTATGAAACGGGTATGATTGACTCAGTTTCGTGCAGGTTTCCCAAAGGTTAGTGTTGATTAGTTCTATACTCTTAGATAGCCACTGGAGTTTGTTTACAAACGTATGTGTCTATATTTAGGATAGTTTGTGTTGTGTAAATAGTGTATATAGTATTATTATCTTTTGATATTAACGAGCGGTTGACAAATTTAGTCGTGTTTTGTAACCCGTTTGTACTTGTTTCGACTTATATGTTGTATGAAGCACTGGATCACCCTTAAGGCGTATAGTTTTCACAACATATAATTGGTTGCCCCGTCCGTGATTTGAACTACACTGTTTGTTTTGTGAGTGTCTCTCTGTCTACACAACAACACAAACCATTTCATAATTTTTATTAGTTCATATTTATTAGGCCTCAATAATTAAACATTTTCTGTAATAAATAAAATAATCACAATTGAGTACTTGTTAAAACTGTGACTTAAAGTACCAATAATAATGTTACTGTTAAGGTTCGGAAACGCTTTTCTTTAAATATAGTACTTCCTCTTGTTTAAATAGATAAAATACTCATAGCAAAATTTAGTATTGTCTTGTAAATAATGTTAAAATCATTTAATAACATGAGTAATAAAACACATTTTTGTTTACTTCCAGACACCAAGCTATGATGTATTAAAAGAGTTTGTTTGTGATGTTATGTTAGAGTTTTCTAACATGAGAGACTTTGACGCTTTACATTTCTTCATATGTCAGAAGTGTTTGAAGACAATTTACTCTGCTCTAAATGCTGAAGATAAACTGAAGTTTCTTAAACTACTTTTCAATCTTAACTATGCGGGTAATTTAGTTTTACAGATTTCAGTTATATTTTAGTAAAACCGGTGTTCTAGCTCACATAAAAATGTCAGTTTGGTTGTTGTTAACAAGACTGACAGATGGAAGAGGCGGATGTTTTTGACTGTCACTTGTAGATGTTACCAGCATGTTGTTACTCGCATGGTAAATCACTGAGTGTGTTCAGTCACTGTGTTGCTACTTGTATGTAAGTCATTAACTGTGTTGCTACTTGTATGTAAGGCATTAACTGTGTTGATACACGTATGTTAAGTCACTGACTATGTTAATACTTTTATGTTAAGTCATTAACTGTGTTGATACACGTATGTTAAGTCACTGACTATAGTAGCTACTTGTATGTTAAACAACCGCATTGACTTTAACAGCAGACGCTCTAGCAAGTCATGGCATGTCATTTGAATACATGTAGTATTTATAAGAACAGCTTTCGGGAACTAGAATCGATTATACTTAATGTTGATTAGTGGAATGGTTATGATATCTGTGTTTACCAAACTAAAGACAATGTTTGTAAAAGGTTTAAAAAATTATAATAAAATAGGTTCATATTATGTGTAGTCATCAGTGTTTCTCCCAGGCATCTCATTGGGGGAGGGGGGTAGGGTATGTGCCTCCGAAACATGCCTACCGCCCCCCCCCCCCCCCGTGACGAATTAGAATTTAATTTATATAGACAATATATATCTACTTGTACCAGCGTCTGCCCCCTCCCCCCAGAAAATTCAGTCTGTCCCCCATCCAGGAAAGTGTCAAGTCCCAATCCCCACCCTGGAGAAAAAAATCTGAAAGAAATACAAATGGCCATGAATAATCTGATGTTCCTTCCATATCAACAATCATACATGTTTTGTTATATCATTATTCTTGTAGAAAAGACGATGCAATTCTTACAAGATGAACATCTTCTAGATACAACAGCTCCATATTTTAGCTTGTCTTTAATTCGTGACATGCTCAGTCTATTGTGGGGCGGTAGTCATCACAGTTCAGAATTTGCTTTGGTAACTATATATTATTCTACTGCTGACATACAACAATATTATAAAAGACACTATTATAATAAATTGAACAAAGTAATAAAGTGTAGTTTTAAAAATTTCTAAACAAAGACTCTATAAAAAATGAGCAGTTTTTATTTAGCAACTGGCTGAGAAGAACATCATCGTTATATTTACTGATTGTCTGACTTCCATCAAAGAAATGCAGGTAAAATAACTGATTGTCTTAACTGATTTTACTTTACTCTCCCTTGATTACTTACTTTTAAGCATAATCATTTAACATACATACATTTGTTTCAAAATACACTATTTAAAGTTAATGAATCGAATAATCAAAAACCATTCGTTTTTTTTTTCTTTACAGAATTCACATACTTTATTTATTACTAAAAACGTAATCGCTATTCTGCACAACATAGCCCGACGAGGAGAAGCGAAGAAATATTTTACAAATAACATTATATTCGAAGTAAGTTTATTTTTCGCGTTACAAAATACAAATATGGTGTCCTCATAGTGCTTGGCTTACCAGCCTTTCTCTTTAGACCAGTCTTACCATATAACATACCAGCCTCTCTCAACAGACTTACCTTACCATATAACATACCAGCCTCTCTGAACAAACTTATCTTACCATATAACATACCAGCCCATCCAATCAAAGTAGTCATTCTATACAAGTGTTCAGTCTCTCTTAACAGACCAATCCAATTTTTCAATAATTTAATGTGACAGATATTCAAGCACTGCACTACACCCTGATGCTACTATTGACTTCAAAGTCAATTAGACGATAGTTGACAATTGCAAAACTTAAGTCGCAACATCATTATCCCATTTCAAGCACCTGACCAGTTGTCCAAATGTTGGCTGTATGTTTGAAGCTGTTAATAACAAATACAATATAACATTATGTGATTACATAATATCAAGTTTGGTCTGAAATCCAAACACGTAGGCCTAAAACTAATCAAGGTAGTTTGCTTATTACTAAGCTAAAGTTTTAAATGTGTTAACCATTGCGGTATTCTTTTATTTATTCAATAAAACAGTTATTTCAATATTAGATCCATTAAATTTCAAAATTAATCCTTAATGCATTTACTTAAGCCAACTTAACATGAAAGATTGTGACTTGAGATATAATATGATTAGCCAGTGGCATAGCAAAGTCGGTTGTCACCCGTTGCGGTATAACCCCTCCCCCCCTTAAAAAATTATATATATATATATATATATATATATATATATATATATATATATATATATATATATATATACACTTGTATATATATTTTTTCAATCTTGCCTTTGTGTAACCCCCCCCCCCTCCTAGGGCTAGGGCTAGGGCTAGGGCTAGGGCTAGGGCTAGGGCTAGGGCTAGGACTAACGCTAGGAATAACGCTAGGATTAACGCTAGGACTAACGCTAGGACTAATGCTAAAACCAACGCTAAGACTAACGCTAGGACTAACGCTAGGACTAACGATAGGACTAACGATAGGGCTAGCGCATGCGCTAGGAATAGGGCTAGGGTAATTAAGTGAAAGTTTTAATACGAAATTTCATTGCCAAAAATAAAAATTTAACACCCCTTTAAGAAATGAGTCCTTGAATACTTATGCTGTCGGTGAGATGGTATGTAATTACATAAGTCTGTTTTACTTTTATATTTCTAAATGACAAATATTATGCATGTGTATCTTTTCCCCTAGCTATAGGCCTGATGATAGTTAAGTGGCACTTTTAACAATCTTTACGATTAAAATGATTGTAAAATACCTAAACATAGATTAAATGGATTACATAAATAATTTCATCAGGCTGTACTGAGCTTAAAAACCATGTACAAACAGACTCGGTTCACATCACACCTTTTACTTCTGCTAATAGAGGAGGAATGTGGAGCAGAAAAAGAGGCAATAGGTATTTAATTATTTTTTTTTAAAGTGTAATAATTAGATGAAAATAACTATATAAAAAGGCATAAAAAGTAATCCTATATTTATACAAATCAAATAAAACTACCAAAGGCTTTCTTATCCTTCCTTGGCGAAACAAAATTATTCTTTAAGTCACAAACTGCAATCGACACCCGAAGCATGTATTTCTAAAAAAAAAAAGTAAAGAAGGTCAATAATATATGCTGATAATATTCTGCTTTGCATACACATTCAAAGAAAAATATTACTAAGATATAGCTCTACATGTAACCAAAGTTATCATTATAATATAAATCCGTTTACAAAAGTAAATGATAATTAAACAATTTGAAACTTTAATTAACTATTTTATTTATTTGAAACATTACGTTTTAGATACATATTGAAATTCCATACGATGGGAAATAAGCACGTAAAATATAATGATTATAATTATATGTTTGGAAAGGCGGCATATTTTGGGTCTAATTTTATAAAACTGAAACTACTGGTCGGGGAAGACATGGAGAGCTTTTTTTTTTACTATCATGTAACAAGTTAAAAG